>NC_088408.1:89737099-89939599 GCF_034236695.1 Oncorhynchus nerka
AGTTGTGACTTCGGCAGCCCTGGGGGCAGGTTGGGAAGCCTTGGGTTCTCTCTGTAACGAGACCGTTGGGAGCTTTCGGGATGGCTCGGAGGTAAGGTGGGATCCAATTTCCTCTGCCGTTCCAGTAATCGGCCATCGATACGGATGGTCAACGTGATGAGGGAATCAAACTCCGTAGGTAACTCCCGGGCTGCAAGCTTATCCTTGACCTCCTCCGAGATTCTGTGCAGGAACATATCGAACAGTGCCTCTTGATTCCAAGCACTCTCCACTGCCAACGTGCGGAAATTCACTGCAAGGAAGGAGGAGGGATGAAGCTCAAAGACGGGGGCAGAGTGAGCTGGGAACTCCCGACACCTGCTCGGCTCTCCATTGAAGCGTTCTGGAGGAGGTAAGCGGGGCTCCCGAGAAGTGACCGATGGAGTGACCGATGAGGAGCTGTAGGGTTACCACCGTGGTAGGCGGCCTCCCAGAACACCCGTGGAATTGCTCCAGGCAAACTGTCCAACGCCCGGTCATTGCATTCAGCCAAAGTTTGGACCCAAGTCCATGAAGCAATTCCTTGTGCCTACCGATGGTGGCTCCCTGGGTGGAGATGGCATTTCGCAGCTGGCCCAGGTCTGCTGGGTCAGTCATGGCCAGTTTGTATTAATACACAGGGGATAATGGGGAAGATGGGCGACACCTGGAGGGAGGTGGAGACAATCACAAGGACAGGTGAAACAGATTATGGTGTGAGTCTATGTCATGGCGCAAAGCCTTTTATCTGAAACATGTCAATCTAGTGGAAACTCATCTCTGGTGGGAAATGCACATAATTGTCTCCAATTGGATGGAAACCTAGCTAATGACCATAATCCATTGTGTGCATACTTGTCCAGTCTGTTTTTGCACAATGTAGAGGAGAGCAGTTGCTTCACGAGGTGCCTTATTTAATTTGAAGAACTACAAAATAGTGATTTTTGTCAGAAAGTTATAGGCAGCAGCTCTATAGAGATGATATGACTTGGAATGAAATAATAAAGTATTCAAATAAAACAAATATTATAATTTTCACAACAACTGAAATATTTCATTAAAGTAATATGAATTAATGATGGTTCATAAGACATAAGCAGTAATGGGCAGTCACTACCATCATGGGACTTGTATTAATTGTTATATTGTTTTGTTACAGCATTCAAACCACATAATGCATAGCGCATTTAATGGGGTTTTTTAATTATTGAAACCAAAATCAAAAACCATGATAATATTTTAATAATCGAACCAAAACCGAAGCAATCTCAAAAAGCACTAATAACAAATACGCGTGCACGAACGTACACACATATGAGAGCACAAACACACATCCACACACAAACACATACACAAACGCATGCACACACACACAAACTTATACACACACACACACTTCACGGAGCATGAAGTTATTTAACAGTCAGATTAAAGTGGATGTGTAATCCGTCATCTAGGGAGACCTGGTGAAGGTAAGGGTCATCATTCACTCTGTAGATAAATAATTATAACTCTTCATAACAACCATTTTACAAGGTTCATTAGGCTTTGTATCCTTGTGAAGTCACAATCTCCTTTCTTCTGACTGCTGGGTCTGTCCAGGCCGAGTTGGTAGGCTGGATGTCTGGGGGAGAACTGTGCTTCTTAATCCAGAGAGTGGGAGGAAAAAGATGGGCATAGAATCAAATCAAATCAAAATCAAATCAAATCAAATGTATTTATATAGCCCTTCGTACATCAGCTGATATCTCAAAGTGCTGTACAGAAACCCAGCCTAAAACCCCAAACAGCAAGCAATGCAGGTGTAGAAGCACGGTGGCTTGGAAAAACTCCCTAGAAAGGCCAAAACCTAGGAAGAAACCTAGAGAGGAACCAGGATATGTGGGGTGGCCAGTCCTTTTCTGGCTGTGCCGGGTGGAGATTATAACAGAACATGGCCAAGATGTTCAAATGTTCATAAATGACCAGCATGGTCGAATAATAATAAGGGAGAACAGTTGAAACTGGAGCAGCAGCACGGTCAGGTGGACTGGGGACACCAAGGAGTCATCATGTCAGGTAGTCCTGGGGCATGCTCCTAGGGCTCAGGTCCTCCGAGAGAGAAAGAAAGAGAGAAGGAGAGAATTAGAGAACGCACACTTAGATTCACACAGGACACCGAATAGGACAGGAGAAGTACTCCAGATATAACAAACTGACCCTAGCCCCCCGACACATAAACTACTGCAGCATAAATACTGGAGGCTGAGACAGGAGGGGCCAGGAGACACTGTGGCCCCATCCGAGAACACCCCCAGACAGGGCCAACCAGGAAGGATATAACCCCACCCACTTTGCCAAAGCACAGCCCCCACACCACTAGAGGGATATCTTCAACCACCAAATTACCATCCTGAGACAAGGCTGAGTATAGCCCACAAAGATCTCCGCCATGGCACAACCCAAGGGGGGGCGCCAACCCAGACAGGATGACCACATCAGTGAATCAACCCACTCAGGCGACGCACCCCTTCCAGGGACGGCATGAGAGAGCCCCAGTAAGCCAGTGACTCAGCCCTTGTAATAGGGTTAGAGGCAGAGAATCGCAGTGGAAAGAGGGGAACGGGCCAGGCAGAGACAGCAAGGGCGGTTCGTTGCTCCAGAGCCTTTCCGTTCACCTTCCCACTCCTGGGCCAGACTACACTCAATCATATGACCCACTGAAGAGATGAGTCTTCAGTAAAGACTTAAAGGTTGAGACCGAGTTTGCGTCTCTGACATGGGTAGGCATACCGTTCCATAAAAATGGAGCTCTGTAGGAGAAAGCCCTGCCTCCGGCTGTTTGCTTAGAAATTCTAGGGACAATTAGGAGGCCTGCGTATTGTGACCGTAGTGTACGTGCAGGTATGTACGGCAGGACCAAATCAGAGAGATAGGTAGGAGCAAGCCCATGTAATGCTTTGTAGGTTAGCAGTAAAACCTTGAAATCAGCCCTTGCTTTGACAGGAAGCCAGTGTAGAGAGGCTAGCACTGGAGTAATATGATAAAAAAAAATTGGTTCAGGATTCTAGCAGACGTATTTAGCACTAACTGAAGTTTATTTTGTGCTTTATCCGGGTAGCCGGAAAGTAGAGCATTGCAGTAGTCTAACCTAGAAGTGACAAAAGCATGGATTAATTTTTCTGCATCAATTTTGGACAGAAAGTTTGTGATTTTTGCAGTGTTATGTAGATGGAAAAAAGCTGTCCTTGAAATGGTCTTGATACGTTCTTCAAAAGAGAGATCAGGTTCCAGAGTAACGCAGAGGTCCTTCACAGTTTTATTTGAGACGACTGTACAACCATTAAGATTAATTGTCAGATTCAACAGAAGATCTCAGAACTGTCTGTGTAGCATCCAAAGTACAGCAGTTCCATATTACTGATTGTTGTTGAGAGAGAAAAAAGAGAAAAACTATTTATTCTCACTAAAATTGTATATGCCAAATGTACTGTATATTTCCAACGCAGTCCAACAGCAGATGGGCTGAATCAGCAGTTATCAGTGGACCATCATTACCACAGCACATGCTGTAGTAGCTTCATAGTGCATTTATTGTATAACATATTTTCTAACTTTCTGGATATTTTGCACAGAGAAAATCATTTGTGGCCAAATAATATGAATTAAGTGCCGCTATAACCCATTAGGCCAAAGGGCAATTGGCGTTTGTTTAATGATTCAATGATATTTTCTCTAATGTAATTTACCCGTACGTTATTTGACTTTATGTTGGATTATTTACCCATAGGTATATGATTTATTTTCCTCCTTCCAATCAAGACTAGAGGGCCGTCTCATCATGACCTACTTAGACCTCTGCAAGACACAATAACACTTTACCCACCATTACATTTCACCTGGAACACTGGGCTTGACCTCCAATGACAGCTCTTATCTTTGTCATTAAAAGCACCCATGTAGCTCAGACAGGCTCAGGCAGCGTACCCAGTTAACCTCTCGATCCACCATCCTTTCCTGTAATCCGATCATGAACACACACACACCACAGATCAGGTTTCACTGGTAGACATGGGTGATTGGCCTCGAGGCAGTGTGACTTTAATGGGTCTAAATAGCCAATTAGCTGCAAGGGCAACCATTGCAAAGAAACCCATTATTAATGACACATTGTAGGGGGCTTGTATGGGATGACATGGGATCCCCAGAACTGACGGTACACAGCTGGATCAATAATGTCAATGGCATTTTTATTTTCCATGTTTCTCTGTGGGTTAGCAGATCTTCCCTAACACATCTTACAATTATTTATTAATTTATTTATTCTTTATTTAACTAGGCAAGTCAGAACAAATTCTTATTTACAACGACAGGCTTCTGGGGAACAGTGGGATAACTGCCTTGTTCAGGGGAATATACACAGATGTTTACCTTTTCAGCTCAGGGATTCGATCCAGCAACCTTTTGGTTACTGGCCCAATGCTCTAACCACTAGGCTACCTTCCGCCCCCATGGTGAAGTATTTACACGCACACACACACACAAAATGTACATGCTGATGAGGATCTCTGGGAAAGTTAATCTCGGTACATTCATCCTCCCTCCGTATTGTGTGAGTCAGGTCTAATACATGGCAGTAAGTCAAACGGGCAGGTTTTGATATTTTGTCAACTGGAGATAGAGGAGAGTGGACATCCTGATGACTCTAATGAGGTTCTTCATGTAGAGTCACTACAGTCCACACTGTTCTCAAAGTGAAACCGTGTACAGAGAAATAGCAAGTTGGGGAACATTTAGTTCTACTTCCTTAATAAATTACTTTGCCGAATCCTATCCTCTCCTCTCATCTTTTGGCTGATATCCACTTACTGTACTGTAGAACAACCTGGCCATGACATCCAATGCTCCAATTGAAGTTGACAAAGGGTGAGATTCCAACACTGTTAACATCTTAAGTACACTATTAAATTATCTCCTTGGAATGAAAATTGGCAAATTCTTTGTTGTTATATATTGGAAATTCCCAGTACTATACAGAGGAGAATCCAGTAGCAGTGCACATTCTGTAGGCCCTTGTCTGACAAATGTTACTTTAAGACTGACGTTTTTTTGGGGGATGTACCGTCAGTGGTACCTAAGGTGTTGGTTTCATGTAACCCTTTGACACCACCAGTGTTGGATAAACAACTGGATCTGGGTCCCCTTAGCACTGTGTCCTTTAGCTTTGGCTAAGAGTGTGGATGTGGTGGGTGTATTGCTGTTAACTGCTAGCTAACAGCCCAAACAAGTAGGGCTCTGATACAGGGAGGAAGGTGTGATTTCAAACCCCTCTCTGGTTGGTTGTGTGTGAACCACTGAACCAGTTTGTGTAAAAGCAGAAGAATATGGGTGCTCTTTGGTTTTCCAGGCTTTTCACAATACCAATGCCACTCTTCCCAGAAAGTTGAAGTTAAAACCCCTTTATTAAACTGCCATGTCCATGTAGGACAGTAAAGACAAGGCAAACAATTGTATGTGTCAGGGTTTTTCACAGCAGGGCTAGGTGGAAACCTAACTTTCACTAGATACCACATCAACAGCTTCCACATGACCTAGATTCAGAGACACACAGGATACAATAACAGGAGAGGATATTGTGGAATTAAGAGCAAGCTGGGTAATTTTAGCTGAGCAGAGAGCTCCAGGGGGTTGGGGCTGGGGAATGCTCACATTTCCTAAAAAAAAAACCTCTCAGAACAATCCCTTGCATGTTGGGAAATGATTTAGTAGCGTGATGCTCCCTGCATGTGTCACATATACACAGATACTGTACCACTTCAGTTATTTATTCTATATCACCATGATCCAGAGGTGTGTTGCTAACAGCTCTTGGAATGTAAACTATGTGAGGGTGATCAGAGCAAAGGTTATTGTTTACCGGTAATAGATATGGGGTCAAGTTAGCTTGCAGATGTAGAATATTCATTTGATCACTCTTTTGTTGACAAGACATTTCTGCACCACAAGAAATGCAGACTAGCTTCGTGATTTACTTACATTCCCTAAAAACTCACATTAATGCACGGTTAAATTAACAATATTTCTCTTTCCATGGAGCCTTCTTTTGGCCAGCTAATAGCCTAACTAATCAAGCAACATTTTGGTCTAAACGTTCAAATCCGGTTGCTGCAGGATTATTTTCCTGTAACAATATTGGTCATATTAAGATCCTGCACCTGTACATTTCATGGGACCAGTATATGGTTTTTCCTCCCAATAAAAGCTCTCCCTATGGATCCAATTAGTTTGATTGGCAGTAGTAAGGGTCAGAGAGATAATTGCTAGAGGAAGAGGATCATTAGTTGAAGGTGGCCCTGCAAATATCAAAGATCATAAAGGAAGTATATTGCCACCAGGAACAGGAGAGGAGAGAGGTTGGGGGAGGAGGAGGAGGAAGAGGAGGACGTGGAGGAGGAAGGACGCTATGGTATTCAAAATTTCAGCGTCCACAAACTCATCTGTAAAAAAAAGAGAAGTGGCATTTAACTGACAGCAGCGAGAGATGGCAGAGAGAGAGAACCTTCTCTTGCTTCTCTCTGAATTACCACCTCTCCCTTTTCCCCATCTTCTTCCACCTCTTCCTTGTCCTTTCTACCTTTCCAGCTTTCTCTCTCGATGCTCTCTATCGCTCTCTCTTTCCTTCCCTCCCTCTCTCCCTGTTCGCCTGGCCCTCAGGCAAGGGCGCTGTCTTGCGCAAGGCGTTGGTCTGCTAAATAAGGGTCTGACTGCACTACATAGGGGCCTGGGTGACTGGCAGAATACACAGTGCACAGTGTGCTAAATTACCACCATTGATTGCATTGCGTCCACACCTTTAAAAAAGGCCATTATCACTCATCTTGTTAAAACATAATTATTGGCCTGTTTGTATCTTGTTACTCCTGCCAATATTTTTTTTCTCATTTTTCTCTCTGGTTTAATGCATTCACTTGACCATGCTTAAAGATACACTGAGTGGACAGAACATTAGGAACACCTTCCTAATATTGAGTTGCATCCCCTTTTGCCTTCAGAACAGCCTCAAGTCGTCAGGGCACGGACTCTACAAGGTGTCGAATGCGCTGCATAGCAATGCTGGGCCGTGTTGACTTGAAGGCTTCCCACATTTGTGTCAAGTTGGCTGGATGTCCTTTGGGTGGTGGACCATTCTTGATATACACGGGAAACTGTTGAGCGTGAAAAACAGAGCAGCATTGCAGTTCTTGACACAAACCGGTGAGCCTGATACATACTACCATACCTGCCCAAAGGCAGTGTGCCTTTTCACCCTCTGAATGGCACACAAACACAATTCATGTCTCATTTGCTTAAAAGCATTAAAATACTTCTTTAACCTTTCTCTACTTCATCTACAGTGATTTGAAGTGGATTTAACAAGTGACATCAATAAAGGATCATATCTTTCACCTGGATCCACCTGATCAGTCGATGTAATTGAAAGAGCAGGTGTTCCTAAAGTGTATATTCAATGTCAATCACTGCCCTTCTTTATGAGGCTTTCAAAAAAATACCTGGTCTTTGTAGTTGAATCTGTGCCTGAAATGCAACACTTGGCTGAGGGACATTACATATGTTGTATGTATGTAAACCCTATTATTTCACACAGAGTGAGTTCATATAACTTATTATGTATTCTCACACCTTGTTGTTGAGTTTCAGTCTGAATTTAACATGGATTAAATTGAGATTTTGTGTCACGGCCTGCACACAATACCCCATAATGTCAAAGTGGAATTGTGTTTTTTAATATTTTTTACAACTGAAATAAACAGGAAAAGCTGAAATGTCTTGAGTGAATAAGTATTTCAACCCCTTTGTTATGGCAAGCCTAATTAAGTTCAGGAGTAAACATTTGCTTAACAAATCACAATATAAATTGGATGGATTCAGTCAGTGTTTAACATGTTTTTAATAACTACCTCATCTCTGTACCACAAACATACAATTAATTATCTGTAAGGTCCCTCAATTGAGCAGTGAATTTCAAACACAGAGGTCTTCCAATACTTCACAAAGAAGGTAAACTTTTAGTAGATGTGTAAAAAAAAAAATCTGAATCTTACATTGAATATACCTTTGAGCATGGTGAAGTTATTAATTACACTTTGAATGAGACACACCCAGTCACTACAAAGATACAGGCATCCTTCCTAACTCAGTTTCCGTAGAAGAAGGAAACTGCTCTGGGAAATCATCATGACGCCAATGGTGACTTTAAAATGGTAACTTCCGTTTTGTCACCAAAACCCCATATACTACCCACCACTGCGACCTGTATGCTCTCGTTGGCTGGTTCTCGCTACATATCTGTCGCCAAACCAACTGGCTCCAGGTCATCCATAAGTCTTTGCTAGGTAAAGCTCCGCCTTATCTCAGCTCACTGGTCACCATAGCAACACCCACCCATAGCACACGCTCCAGCAGGTATATTTCACTGGTCATCCCCAAAGACAAAACCTCCTTTGTCCGCCTTTCCTTACAGTTCTCTGCTGTCAATGACTGGAACAAATTGCAAAAATCACTGAAGTTGGAGACTTATATCTTCCTCACTAACTTTAAGCGTCAGCTGTCAGAGCAGCTTACTGATCACTGCAGCTGTACACAGCCCATCTGTAAATAGCCCATCTAACCAACCAAATACTTACCTCATCCCCATATTTGTTTTTGTCTTTCTGCTCTTTTGCACACCAGTATTTCTACATGTACATCCTCATCTGCACATATATCACTCCAGTGTAAATGGCTAAATTGTAATTACTCGCCACTATTGGCCTATTTATTGCCTTACCTCCTTACTTCATTTGCACACACTGTATACATACTTTTCTACAGTGTTATTGACTCTACAATTGTTTATCCCATGTTTAACTCTGTGTTGTTTTTGTCTCACTGATTTGCTTTGTCTTGGCCAGGTCGCAGTTGTAAATGAGAACTTGAGTTCAACTGGCCTACCTGGTTAAATAAAGGTTAAATAAAAAAACAGTTACAGAGTTCAATGGTGAGGAGAAAACTGAGCATGGATCAAAAACATAGTGGTTACTTCACAATGCTAACCTAAGTGACTGAGTGAAAAGCAGTAAGCCTGTAAAGAAGAAAACAAATATTCCGAAACATGCACCCTGTTTGCGACTCATTGGGGTCCCGCTTTACGCTCAGCTTACAATAGCTTCATAATGCCTTCATAATGCATTCATGAGAGATACAGAAATGTGTTACAAAGCATCTATAACCATATGTCATGCTTTATAAAGGGTCCATAAATGTGGCACAACTGTGTGACATAACCACCAATGTCAAATGTGACATAACCCACTATGACAAACATGATATAAACATATGCTTCATAAAGGGTGACATGTTGCGCTATATATACAGTTGAAGTCGAAAGTTTACATACACCTTAGCCAAATAGATTAAACTTAGCTTTTCACAATTCCTGACATTAAATCCTAGTAAAAATTCCCTATATGAGGTCAGTTAGGATCACCACTTTATTTTAAGAATGTGAAATGTCAGAATAATAGTAGAGAGAATGATTTATTTCAACGTTTTGTTTCTTTCATCACATTCCCAGTGGGTCAGAAGTTTACATACACTCAATTGGTATTTGGTAGCATTGCCTTTAAATTGTTTCACTTGGATCAAACATTTTGGGTAGGCTTCCACAAGCTCCCCACAATAAGTTGGGTGAATTTTGGCCCATTCCTCCTGACAGAACTGGTGTAACTGAGTCAGGTTGGTAGGCCTCCTTGCTCGCACACACTTTTTCAGTTCTTCCCACAAATTTCTGATAGGATTGAGGTCAGGGCTTTGTGATGGCCACTCCAATACCTTGACTTTGTTGTCCTTAAGACATTTTGCCACAACTTTGGAAGTATGCTTGGGGCCAGTGTTCATTTGGAAGACCCATTTGCGACCAAGCTTTAACTTCGTGACTGATTTCTTGAGATGTTGCTTCAATATATCCACATAATTTTCCAACCTCATGATGCCATCTATTTTGTGAAGTGCACCAATCCCTCCTGCAGCAAAGCACATCACAACATGATGCTGCCACCCCCGTGCTTTACAGTTTGGATGGTGTTCTTGGGCTTGCAAACCTCCCCCTTTTTCCTCCAAAACATAATGATGGTCTTTATGGCCAAACAGTTCTATTTTTGTTTCATCAGACCAGAGGACATTTCTCCAAAAAGTACAATCTTTGTCCCCATGTGCAGTTGCAAACCGTAGTCTGGCTTTAATGGCGGTTTTGGAGCAGTGGCTTCTTCCTTGCTTAGCGTCCATTCAGGTTATGTCGATATAGGACTCGTTTTACTGTGGATATAGATACCTTTGTACCTGTTTCCTCCAGCATCTTCACAAGGTCCTTTGCTGTTGTTCTGGGATTGATTTGCGCTTTTCGCACCAAAGTACGTTCATCTCTAGGAGACTCTCGAAAGCGTCTCCTTCGTGAGTGGTATGACGGCTGCATGGTCCCCTGGTGTTTATACTTGCGTACTATTGTTTATACAGATGAACGTGGTACCTTCAGGCATTAAGAAATTGCTCCCAAGGATGAACCAGACATGGAGGTCTACAATTTGTTTTTTGAGCTCTTGGTTGATTTCGGATTTCGGTTGATTTTCCCATGATGTCAATTTGGGCGGTAAGCAAATTGGAGTGGGTCTAGGGTGTCAGGTAGGGTGGAGGTGATATGGTACTTGACTAGTCTCTCAAAGCTCCCAGGCAGACTAAATAACTTTTTTGCCCGCTTTGAGGACAATACAGTGCCACTGACACGGCCTGCAACGAAAACATGCGGTCTCTCCTTCACTGCAGCAGAGGTGAGTAAGACATTTAAACGTGTTAACCCTCGCAAGGCTGCAGGCCCAGACGGCATCCCCAGCCGCGCCCTCAGAGCATACGCAGACCAGCTGGCCGGTGTGTTTACGGACATATTCAATCAATCCCTATACCAGTCTGCTGTTCCCACATGCTTCAAGAGGGCCACCATTGTTCCTGTTCCCAAGAAAGCTAAGGTAACTGAGCTAAACGACTACCGCCCCGTAGCACTCACTTCCGTCATCATGAAGTGCTTTGAGACTCTAGTCAAGGACCATATCACCTCCACCCTACCTGACACCCTAGACCCACTCCAATTTGCTTACCGCCCAAATAGGTCCACAGACGATGCAATCTCAACCACACTGCACACTGCCCTAACCCACCTGGACAAGAGGAATACCTATGTGAGAATGCTGTTCATCGACTACAGCTCGGCATTCAACACCATAGTACCCTCCAAGCTCGTCATCAAGCTCGAGACCCTGGGTCTCGACCCCGCCCTGTGCAACTGGGTACTGGACTTCCTGACGGGCCGCCCCCAGGTGGTGAGGGTAGGCAACAACATCTCCTCCCCGCTGATCCTCAACACGGGGGCCCCACAAGGGTGCGTTCTGAGCCCTCTCCTGTACTCCCTGTTCACCCACGACTGCGTGGCCACGCACGCTCCAACTCAATCATCAAGTTTGCGGACGACACAACAGTGGTAGGCTTGATTACCAACAACGACGAGACGGCCTACAGGGAGGAGGTGAGGGCCCTCGGAGTGTGGTGTCAGGAAAATAACATCACACTCAACGTCAACAAAACTAAGGAGATGATTGTGGACTTCAGGAAACAGCAGAGGGAACACCCCTATCCACATCGATGGAACAGTAGTGGAGAGGGTAGCAAGTTTTAAGTTCCTCGGCATACACATCACAGACAAACTGAATTGGTCCACTCACACTGACAGCGTCGTGAAGAAGGCGCAGCAGCGCCTCTTCAACCTCAGGAGGCTGAAGAAATTCGGCTTGTCACCAAAAGCACTCACAAACTTCTACAGATGCACAATCGAGAGCATCCTGGCGGGCTGTATCACTGCCTGGTACGGCAACTGCTCCGCCCTCAACCGTAAGGCTCTCCAGAGGGTAGTGAGGTCTGCACAACGCATCACTGGGGGCAAACTACCTGCCCTCCAGGACACCTACACCACCCGATGTTACAGGAAGGCCATAAAGATCATCAAGGACATCAACCACCCGATCCACTGCCTGTTCACCCCGCTATCATCCAGAAGGCGAGGTCAGTACAGGTGCATCAAAGCTGGGACCGAGAGACTGAAAAACAGCTTCTATCTCAAGGCCATCAGACTGTTAAACAGCCACCACTAACATTGAGTGGCTGCTGCCAACACACTGTCATTGACACTGACCCAACTCCAGCCACTTTAATAATGGGAATTGATGGGAAATGATGTAAATATATCACTAGCCACTTTAAACAATGCTACCTTATATAATGTTACTTACCCTACATTATTCATCTCATATGCATACGTATATACTGTACTCTACATCATCGACTGCATCCTTATGTAATACATGTATCACTAGCCACTTTAACTATGCCACTTTGTTTACTTTGTCTACATACTCATCTCATATGTATATACTGTACTCGATACCATCTACTGTATGCTGCTCTGTACCATCACTCATTCATATATCCTTATGTACATATTCTTTATCCCCTTACACTGTGTATAAGACAGTAGTTTTGGAATTGTTAGTTAGATTACTTGTTGGTTATCACTGCATTGTCGGAACTAGAAGCACAAGCATTTCGCTACACTCGCATTAACATCTGCTAACCATGTGTATGTGACAAATACAAATTGATTTGATTTGATTTGAAGCAAAGAGGCACTGAGTATGAAGGTAGGCCTTGAAATACATCCACAGGTACACCTCCAATTGACTCAAAGTATGTCAACTAGCTTATCAGAAGCTTCTAAAGGCATGACATAATTTTCTGGAATTTTCCAAGTTGTATATATATATATATACATTACCATTCAAAAGTTTGGGTTCACTTAGACATTTTTGAAAGAAAAGCACGTTTTTTTGTCCATTAAAATAACCGGACATACAGTGTAGACATTGTTAATGTTGTAAATGAGAATTGTAGCTGGAAACAGCAGAATGATTATGGAATATCTACATAGGCCTACATAGGTCCATTATCAGCAACCATCACTCCTGTGTTCTAATGGCACAGTGTGTTAGCTAATTCAAGTTAATCATTTTTAAAGGCTAATTGATCATTAGAAAACCCTTTTGCAATTATGTTAGCACAGCAGGAAACTGTTGTCCTGACTAAAGAAGCAATACAACTGGTCTTCTTTAGATTAGTTGAGTTTCCGGAGCATCTGCATTTGTGGGTTCAATTACAGGCTGAAAATGTTCAGAAACAAAGACCTTTCTTCTGAAACTCATCAGTCTATTCTTGTTCTGAGAAATGAAGGTTATTCCATGCGATAAATTGCCAAGAAACTGAAGATCTCGTACAGTGTTGTGTACTACTCCCTTCACAGAACAGTGCAAACTGTCTATAACCAGAATAGAAAGAGGAGTGGGAGGCCCCGGTGCACAACTGAGCAAGAGGACAAGTACATTAGATTGTCTAGTTTGAGAAATAGACACCTCACAAGTCCTCAACTGGCAGCT
Organism: Oncorhynchus nerka; assembly: GCF_034236695.1. Classification (NCBI taxonomy): domain Eukaryota; kingdom Metazoa; phylum Chordata; class Actinopteri; order Salmoniformes; family Salmonidae; genus Oncorhynchus; species Oncorhynchus nerka. The sequence continues at coordinate 89,750,665 of NC_088408.1, forward strand.
TCATTAAATAGTACCTGCAAAACACCCGTCTCAACGTCAACAGTGAAAAGGCGACTCCGGTATGCTGGCAAAGGGTCTGAATACTTAAAAAATATATATATATATTTTTAAATACATTTACTAACATTTCCAAAAACCTGTTTTCGCTTTGTATGGTATTGGTATTGTATGCAAACTGCTGAGGATTTTTATTTATTTAATGAAATTTTGTAAATACTTTCTGAAGGCACTGTAAATATGATCTGTACTTACAATAAAGTCAGATGCATTTTGGTAATGTATCACATGGATACATTACAAAGTATCATATGCCACTGTACTTATTATAAGGTCACACACCTGTGGTCATTTATAACACATATATAATGGCTTAACCATGTAAACACAACTACATTAGCACTTAGGCAATTATCACTAACAGCTGAAACAAATAACACATTTGTAACAATTGTTGTTGGTGGAAGAAGGTGAGGACCAAGGTGCAGCGTGGTATGTGTGTTGCACAGCTCCGTCAGGTGCAACACACACTAAACAGAAAGTAACTACCCACAACCCATAGTGGGAAAACAGGCTCCTTAAGTATGGTTCTCAATCAGAGACAACGATTGCCAGCTGCCTCTGATTGGGAACCATACCAGGCCAAACACATAGAAATAGAAAACATAGAACACAAAACATAGAATGCCCACCCCAACTCACGCCCTGACCAAACTAAAATAGAGACATAAAAAAGGAACTAAGGTCAGGACGTGACACCATTAAAGATATGTTTAAACCATACATTTCCTCTTATTTTACATTTTTAAAACAATACAAAATTCATGAATTTTCAAAAAGTCCAGCATTGCAATTACAATTTGCATTGCACAGGGCTATGGATATATTAGCTTGTAGAGAAACTAGGCTTATGTTGCGCATCATTACTTCACATGAGAGCCATTTCAACATACATTTTTTTTCACAAAATGCGTTTTTGGGGAGAAATGCCTTATGGAACATGTGAACTTTTATGTGCCTTAATAACAAACTTGTCTGCCATCTGTAAATACGAATAAAAGTGTTAAATTATGAGCCTAGTTGGTTTAGCCACAGAAAAAGTCAGCAAACTTCCCACTAGGCTGGACATGCCATGACATAAGTTGGGATTGGTCTGCCATATAGCACGCTTCTGTCTATTTGAGCTGGTCAGTATGTGTAGGTAATTCTGTCTAATGCAGCTTTTTTTGAGTTTTGAAATCAGTTTAATTTGAGTATGATAGCTAAGGAGATTGAGAAAACACCTGTCTCCGGATTACATACAGGTAAGATAGTCTAGCTAGTTACATTTTCAGATATTACACATTTCTAATTTTGTCAGAAAGTTGTTTTCATTTCAAGTTTAAAGTGTACTGTTAGCTAGCTAGCTAACATTAGCTGGCTGGCTCACTAGCTAATGTTACGTGAATGATCTGTGTAGTAATATTATTCATATCTCAGAGCCATTTGCTTTGCTAGTTATAGCCTAAGGTTATCTAGCTAACATTAAACCTGGTTGGTTAGCTACCTTAAGATTCATGCAGGGTAGTAACGTCATGAGCTGGGATTATGGTTCATTGTTTAGCTAGGTAGTTAGCTACATGTCTTGACAAAAGACTCCACTATGCAGGTATCCATTTCAATAGAATTTTCATGATGTCACTGCGACAGCTGTTTGATAGGCAGAGAATTTACCAGCTACGTCTATCTACTCTGATTTCAGAGCACTCTCGTCTGAGTGTGCCAGACTGCAGAATAACTGACGATTAGTAGGCAATTAGTAGGCAATGCCAACTCATAATTGGTTAAAATCACATGATTCACGCCGATGTCATTGGAAACTCTTATCGTCCTCTATCTTTCTACTGCAATGGGTCTGAGGCTGACACACACAGATAAGAGTGCGCCGGAGAAGAAGGCTGATTGTGTTTTTTTGTTTGTTTCTTTGCGTTGTTTGTAACTGTCACGTTCTGACCATAGTTCTTTTGTTATGTCTTTGTTTTAGTATGGTCAGGGCGTGAGTTGGGTGGGTTGTCTATGTTCCTTTATCTATGTTTTGGGATTTCTGTGTTTGGCCTGGTATGTCATAAGGTGTACGCACCAATTTGTAAGTCGCTCTGGATAAGAGCGTCTGCTAAATGACTTAAATGTAAATGTAAATGGTATGGTTCTCAATAAGAGGCAGCTGTCAATCGTTGTCCCTGATTGAGAACCATACTTAGGTAGCCTGGTTTCACTTTTGAGTTGGGTGATTACTTTCCATGTCAGTGTTTGTTCCACACGGAACTGTTTCGGTTTTGTTTTTTCACGTTGTCGTTTATTGTTTTGTTCAGTGTTCATTAGTCTTATTAAAAACCAAGATGAACACTTACCACGTTGCGTATTGGTCCGATCCTTGCTACTCCTCCTCAGAAGAGGAAGAGGAAAACCGTTACAGTAACTTATTTTTTAAACTTATTTTGTACACAATGTTGCTGCTACCGTCTCTTATGATCGAAAAATAACTTCTGGACATCAGAACTGCAATTACTCACCACGGACTGGCAGAATCATTTTTTTCCTTTTAACGAGTCCGACGAGCCCGTTGTGAATGACATACTGCTTTCCCAGGAACAGACCCAGATCCCTGTGATTTGCGTTAAGGGGAGGGGGAGAAAAAGGGACCGGAGGGCGGGCTGCCTTCTGAGAATTCGTAGCCAGTCAAGTAAACCCCCACTGCCTTCCTTTCTGCTAGTAAATGTGCGATCTTTGGAAAATAAAATTGATGATCTACGCAGAAGATTTAACTGTCAACGGGACATTCAAAACTGTAATATCTTATGCTTCACGGAGTCCTGGCTGAACAATGGCATTACCAACATACAGCTGGCTGGTTATACACTGTATCAGCAGGATAGAACAGCAGCGTTTGGTAAGACAAGGGGTGGCTGGCTATGTATTTTTGTAAACGATATCTAAGGAAGCCTTGAGGTTTTGCTCGTCTGAGGTAGAGTATCTCATGATAAGCTGTAGACCACACTCTCTACCTAGAGAGTTTTTATCTGTATTTTTCATAGCTGTCTACATACCACCACAGACTAAGGCTGGCACTAAGACCGCACTCAATGAGAGAGAGCTTCATTGTCACGTTCTGACCTTTATTTCCTTTGTTTTGTCATTATTTAGTATGGTCAGGGCGTGAGTTGGGGTGGGCAGTGTATGTTTGTTTTTCTATGATTTGGGTATTTCTATGTTTCGACCTAGTATGGTTCTCAATCAGAGGCAGGTGTCATTAGTTGTCTCTGATTGAGAATCATACTTAGGTAGCCTGGGTTTCACTGTGTGTTTGTGGGTGATTGTTCCTGTCTCTGTGTTTGCACCAGATAGGGCTGTTTAGGTTTTCTCACGTTTATTGTTTTGTTAGTCTATTCATGTATAGTTTTCTTTATTAAAGAACCATGAATAGAAACCACGCTGCATTTTGGTCCGCCTCTCCATCAACTCAAGAAAACCGTTACAGAATCACCCACCACAACAGGACCAAGCGGCGTGGTAACGGTCAGCAGCAGGAGCAGCGAAATAAAGACTTCTGGACTTGGGAAGAAATCCTCGACGGGAGAGGACCCTGGGCAAAACCAGGGGAGTGTTGCCGCCCCAAGGTGCAGCAGGAGAAGCGGCAGCAGGAGCAGCGCGTGGAGGAATGGACATGGGAGGACGAATTGGACGGAAAAGGACCCTGGGCACAACCTGGAGAATATCGCCGCCCCAAAGAAGAGCTGGAGGCGACGAAGGCGGAGAGGCGCTGGTATGAGGAGGCAGCACAGCGGCGTGGATGGAAGCCCGAGAGTCAGCCCCAAAAATGTCTTGGGGGGGGGACACAGAAAGTGTGGCGAAGCCAGGTAGGAGACCTGCACCAACTTCCTGTGCTTACCGGGGGGCAGGGCGACCGGGAGCATTCAACCGGGTAAGGTTGGGCAGGCTCAGTGCTCAAGAGCTCCAGTGCGCCTGCACGGTCCGGTCTATCCAGTACCACCTCCACACACCAGCCCTCCGTTGGCAGCTCCCCGCACCATGCTTCCTGTGTGTGTCCTTGGCCCAGTGCCACCAGTGCCACCAGTGCCAGCACCACGCACCAGGCCTACAGTGCGCTTCGCCTGTCCAGCGCTGCCGGAGCCTTCCTCCTCTCCAGCGCTGTCGGAGTCTCCCGCCTGTTCAGTGCTGCCGGAGCTTTTCTCCTCTCCAGCGCTACCGGATTCTCCCGCCTGTTCAGCGCTGCCGGAGTCTCCCGCCTGTCCAGCGCTGCCAGAGCTGCCAGTCTGCAAGGAGCTACCCGTCTGCCCAGCTCCATCTGAGCTACCCGTCTGCCCAGCGCCATCTGAGCTACCCGTCTGCCCAGCGCTGCCAGTGCCGCCAGTCTGCCCAGCGCCGTCAGTGTGTGCAGCCAGTCTGCCCAGCGCCGCCAGTGCCGCCAGTCTGCCCAGCGCCGCCAGTGCCGCCAGTCTGCAAGGAGCCGCCAGTGCCGCCAGTCAGCAAGGAGCCGCCAGTGCCGCCAGTCAGCCAGGGGCCGCCAGTGCCGCCAGTCAGCCAGGGGCCGCCAGTGCCGCCAGTCAGCCAGGTGCCGCCAGTCAGCCAGGGGCCGCCAGTGCCGCCAGTCAGCCAGGGGCCGCCAGTGCCACCAATCAGCCAGGGGCCGCCAGTGCCGCCTTTCAGCCAGGGGCAGTCAGTGCCGCCAGTCAGCCAGGGGCCGCCAGTGCCGCCAGTCAGCCCAGAGGCGCCAGAGCCCCTCAGCCCAGAGGCGCCAGAGCCCCTCAGCCCAGAGCCCCTGCCCCTGCCCCTCAGCCCAGAGCCCCTGCCCCTGCCCCTCAGCCCAGAGCTTCCGCCCCTCAGCCCAGAGCTTCCGCCCCTCAGCCCAGAGCTTCCGCCCCTCTGTCCCGAGCTGCCCCTCTGTCCCGAGCTGCCCCTCAGTCCAGTGGGTTCATTGAGAAGGGTTGCCATGGTTAGAAAGCCACGGAGGCGGACAATAAGGCGGACTAAGACGATGGTGAAGTGGGGTCCGCGTCCCGCGCCAGAGCCGCCACCGCGGACAGACGCCCACCCAGACCCTCCCCTATAGGTTAAGGTTTCACTGTGTGTTTGTGGGTGATTGTTCCTGTCTCTGTGTTTGCACCAGATAGGGCTGTTTAGGTTTTCTCACGTTTATTGTTTTGTTAGTCTATTCATGTATAGTTTTCTTTATTAAAGAACCATGAATAGAAACCACGCTGCATTTTGGTCCGCCTCTCCTTCAACTCAAGAAAACCGTTACATTCATTGACTACAGCTCAACATTCAGCACCATAGAGCCCTCAAAGCTAATCAATAAGCTAAGGACCCTGGGACTAAATACCTCCTTCTGCAACTGGATCCTGGACTTACCAGGTGGTAAGGGTAGGTAACAACACATCCACCATGCTGATCGTAAACACAGGGGCCCCTCAGGGGTGCGTACTCAGTCCTCTGCTGTACTCCCTTTTCACCCATGACTGCATGACCAGGCACGACTCCAACACCATCATTAAGTTTGCCGATTACACAACAGTGGTAGGCCTGATCACCGACAAAGACGGAGACCTGGTGACAGGACAACAACTTCTCCCTCAACGTGACCAAGACAAAGGAGATGATTGTGGACTACAGGAAAATAACGACCGAGCGCACCCCCATTCTCATCGATGGGGCTGTAGTGGAGCAGGTTGAGAGCTTTAAGTTCCTTGGTGTCCACATCACCAATAAACTAACATGGTCCAAGCACACTAATACAGTCATGAAGATGGCACTACAAAACGTATTCCCCCTCAGGAGACTGAAAAGATTTGGCATGAGTCCTCAGATCCTCAAAAGTTTTTACAGCTGCAACATCGAGAGCATCCTGACGGGTTGCATCACTGCCTGGTTTGGCACCTGCTCGGCCTCCGACCGCAAGGCATTACAGAGGGTAGTGCGTACGGCCCATTACATCACTGGGGCCAAGCTTCCTGCCATCCAGGACCTTTGTACCAGGCAGTGTCAGAGGAAGGCCCTAAAAATTGTCAAAGAGTCCAGCCACCCTAGTCAGACTGTTCTCTCTGCTACCGCAAGGCAAGCGGTACCGGAACGCCAAGTCTAGGTCAAAGAGACTTCTAAACAGCTTCTACCCCCAAGGCATAAGACTCCTGAACACCTAATCAAATGCTACCCAGAATATTTGCATTGCACCCCCTCTCTTTTACACCACTGCTACTCTCTGTTGTTATCATCTATGCATAATCACTTTCATAACTCTACCTAAATGTACATATTACCCCCATTACCTTGATTAACCGTGCTCCCGCACATTGACTTTGTACCGGTACCCCCCCCCCTGTATATAATCTCGCGATTGTTATTTTACTGCTGCTCTTTAATTACCTGTTACTTTTATTTCTTATTCTTATTAGTATGCTATTTTTATTTTTATTTAAACTACATTGTTGGTTAGGGGCTCGTAAGTAAGCTGTACTGTGTTCCACTGTTAAATTCGGCGCATGTGACTAATATAACTTGATTTAATGAAGAACAGCAAGCAGATGGTAACAGTCCACCAGTGGGCTGACAAGTTCCGCTGGGAGACGGCCATCAACTATATGTCTCTAACTTAGGAGGTGGGAGACCAGGTCTACGCACGGCTCTGTCCTGGATCCATGACAAACACGACAATCACAGCACTTTCATTAGTCACCTCCTTTCCCCCTCTAACCTGATTGGCCACCTCCTCTTTTCCACGTAAGAGAGAGGTAACCTCAGTGCTCCTGTGTTCCATGGAAGGGTCGGAGTCCATTCCAGTTCAATGCCATCAATTAATTAAAGAGAAGATCTGAAAATCCAATTCAAGAATTGAAAAAGGACATTTCTTGGAATTTCAATTGACTGTATTGAACCGGAATTGATTCCAACCCTCCACTGACGTAAGTATAGTTGAAACTGAAATGCGAGCCACAGACATTATTTTATCTATCTTTAAATTAATATATCTAATTGAATCACAATAGAAATAAGCCTCTGGGCTTTATTTTGTTTTTTTCATCAATCATTTTTTATGTATGTAATGTTGTCTCCGGCTGCAGCAGCCTGCTGCTAAATTCAATCAATTACATGAATGAATGAATCAATCATACGACCATACTGTTAAACATTTTAATTACATGAAAATAAAATCTTTCCAAAACCGAGAATCTATGTGTCGTGCATTTCTGATGGCATGTGGGACTTGGGACGTGGCGTAATTATGTCTCTCCTTTACAGTAAAAAGCTCTAAGCCCTAGAATTTCCTTCATTAGGCCTCAGCAAGCTAGGGTCTGTGATCTGGGAAGGAAGATTATTTTCATTTGGGGTTTGCTGCTTAATCTACAAAACATATGGTCTCCTGGATAAAGGGAAGGCTGTGCAGAGCACTATATGACACTGGATGTGTAATCAATATGGCTGGGGACAGTTACAATAATTTAAGTTTAGTAAATAAGAGGGAACTCTCATCCACTTTTCCTGTAGGCTACTGTCACTCTCGCAGTGTGTGTGTGTGTGTGTGTGTGTGTGTGTGTGTGTGTGTGTGTGTGTGTGTGTGTGTGTGTGTGTGTGTGTGTGTGTGTGTGCATGCCTGTGCGCGTGTGTACATACGTGCGTGTGTGTGTACGTTATTGTAAGTCAATATGGTGCCTGCTCTTCCATGCTGTCGGAGTAATTCAGCCATGCAGTCATGCACGTTACAGTGTGCAGTTCATCTGCTGGCCTTTCCATACATCTGGTTTCCCACTAACCTGTACTTCTATCGTACCAAAGCCTCAGAATCCTAGAGCAATCACTGTTCAACCTTGTTGACCTATGGAATCCAAAACTTCCTCAACTGTCATTTCAAATTACTGAATAGTTGCTTGACTGGTTTGGGTGTTCCACAACATACTGCAAACACTCTTTTTGGGAATGCCATAGCCCCAGCTTTTCACTGGCAAAATTGAATTAATAGTCGAATCCCTTTAATGCCTTAGGGGGAAAATTTCAAAGAACCAGAACAGATCAGAATTCATCAGACAGCCACTCACATGATTCAGCAATTGTGGAACTGTGAAGAACTACTGTGGGTAGCTGGACTGACTTTAGGTGTGTGTGTGTGTGTGTGTGTGTGTGTGTGTTTCCAGAGTGTTAACTTGACACTTAGCATAGGAGCATAATTCCACCATGACTCAGTTCCCTACTATTACCATTCAGTACACAGATGACCAAATTCAGAAGACACCGCAGGGCTGGAGCAGTGCTAGAGGGAATACGTTCCACTTCAAATTTGTAATTGTAGGGATAAGAATTAGGAATTAGAATAGACATTCTTGCTTTGGATAGGTTCTAATCGTCATTCTAGGATCAACATCCTCTGTAACCTTCCCGATGAACGCAGTGACAGTCATCAATGTTATTCCTAGAGCAGTGGCGGTGGGTGATGTTTAATTTTTTTCATGATCTTGACCTTAACTATATTACAGCATATTGGATGACTGTCATTCATATTCCATTCACCCAGTTCAAAATAACATCGATAGGTTTAGGCTACTACATCATACAAACATTTTCCCTATACCTATCATGAGGTTGCTACAACCTAGTTTATGAATGAAAGTTTACAACGTAGGTGCAAACGGGTCTAGTGAAAAATTTGAGATGACAGACACTGACACATTCAATACCACCTTGCACACTCTTGCCTGGATATAGCTGATCTACAGTAGGGTGTAATCATTAGTCCAACAGTTGCAAAGATCAATTCTATTGGACAAATTCAGGTATGATCATCCCCTTTTTGTTCCGTTTGCTTCCGTTTAAGAAACATTTTTCAACAGAACCATGGAATAAATACAACCCTGATCACGCATAAACACATTTCACTTTCATAGCAGCCACGTAATATTCCTTCTCACATCTATGTGCTCTCCCCCCTCACCTTTCCCTTCATTTGTAGACTTCCATGTACAACACATCACCTGTATGTTACCAGGCAAAAAAACCTTTCCAAGCCAAACCATATCTTAACTGTGTAAGGGTTTTCCTCCTCTTCGTCTGAAGAGGAGGTGTAGCAAGGATTGGACCAAGATGCGGCGTGGTAAGTGTCCATGGTTGTTTATTTAAAAACATGAACTGAACACTCAATGAATACAAAACAATAAACGTGAACAAAACCGAAACAGTACCGTGTGGCGAACAAACACAGACACGGAAACAATCACCCACAAACACACAGTGAAACCCAGGCTACCTAAGTATGATTCTCAATCAGAGACAACTAATGACACCTGCCTCTGATTGAGAACCATACTAGGCCGAAACATAGAAATTCCCAAAACCTAGAAAAACAAACATAGACAACCCACCCAACTCACGCCCTGACCATACTAAATAAATACAAAACAAAGGAAATTAAGGTCAGAACGTGACAGTACCCCCCCCCCAAAGGTGCGGACTCCGGCCGCAAAACCTTGACCTATAGGGGAGGGTCTGGGTGGGCGTCTGTCCGCGGTGGCGGTTCTGGCGCGGGACGCGGACCCCACTTCAACATTGTCTTAGTCCGCCTTATTGTCCGCCTCCGTGGCTTTCTCACCATGGCCACCCCTCTCAATGACCCCACTGGACAGAGGGGCAGCTCGGGACAGAGGGGCAGAAGCTCTGGACAGAGGGGCAGGTGCTCGGGACAGAGGGACAGGAGCTCGGGACAGAGGGGCAGGAGCTCGGGACAGAGGGACAGGGGCTCTGGCGCCTCTGGGCTGAGGGGCTCTGGCGGCTCTGGGCTGAGGGGCTCTGGCGCCTCTGGGCTGAGGGGCTCCGGCAGCGGCGCCGGACAGGCGGGAGACTGCGGCAGCGGCGCCGGACAGGCGGGACGCTCCGGCAGCGGCGCCGGACAGGCGGGATGCTCCGGCAGCGGCGCCGGACAGGCGGGATGCTCCGGCAGCGGCGCCGGACAGGCGGGAGGCTCCGGCAGCGGCGCCGGACAGGCGGGACTACCTGCAGGGAGGAGACAGAGAGACAGCCTGGTGCGTGGGGCTGCCACAGGAACCACCAGGCTGGGGAGACCTTCAGGAGGCTTGGTGTTAGGAGGAGTCTGAAAGACTGGGCTGTGGAGGAGCACTGGAGCTCTGGTGCGCAACCTTGGCACCACTTCCCCAGGCTGGACAACTACTCTAGCCCGGACCCTCCAGAGTGCAGGCACAGGTTGAACCGGGCTGTGGGTAAGCACGGGAGATCTAGTGCTTACTACACGCACCTCTCCCTTTGGCTCCACTCCCACATTTGCCCGGCACGAGCGGAGCGCAGGCAGAGGACGCACTGCACCCTCCCAGCGCCCCGGAGACACAGCACGCAGAGCCGGCGCAGGATAACCTGGACCAAAACTGCGTACCGGCGACCAGACCCGCTGAGCAGGCACCATACGCCCTGGCTCAATGTCCATACTCACATGGCACTCTCGGGGGGCTGCCCTATAGCGCACCGGGCTATGGGCACGCACTGGCGACACCGTGCGCTTAACCGCATAACACGGTGCCTGACCAGTAATGCGCTGCTTATCATAAGCACGAGGAGTGAGCTCAGGTCTGCTACCTGGCTTAGTACCACACCTCGTGTGCCTCCCCCCAAAAATAATTTGGGGCTGCCTCTCGTACCTGTCGCACTGCCGTGCTGGCTTCGCCAACCTCATTCTCCTGTAGCCTTCCTTGCACTGCTCCATCGAATCCCAGGCGGGCTCCGGCACTCTCCCTGGGTCGACCGCCCACCTGTCTATCTCCTCCCAAGTCGTGTAGTCCAGACTCTGCTCTGATGCTGGCCGCTGTTGTTGCTGCTGCTGCTGCTGTCGTCGCTGCGGTTTTTTACCACGCCGCTCAGCTTTCGCTGCCTCCAGCTCTGCTTTAGGGCGGCGATTTTCCCCAGCCTGTGCCCAGGGTCCCTCTCTGTTCAGTATCTGCTCCCATGTCCAGGAGTCCTGTGATGCTGGCCGCTGTTGCTGCTGCTGCTGCTGTCGTCGCTGCGGTTTTTACCACGCCGCTCGGTCCTTGGTGGGTGGGTGATTCTGTAAGGGTTTTCCTCCTCTTCGTCTGAAGAGGAGGTGTAGCAAGGATCGGACCAAGATGCGGCGTCGTAAGTGTCCATGGTTGTTTATTTAAAAACATGAACTGAACACTCAATGAATACAAAACAATAAACGTGAACAAAACCGAAACAGTACCGTGTGGCGAACAAACACAGACACGGAAACAATCACCCACAAACACACAGTGAAACCCAGGCTACCTAAGTATGATTCTCAATCAGAGACAACTAATGACACCTGCCTCTGATTGAGAACCATACTAGGCCGAAACATAGAAATTCCCAAAACCTAGAAAAACAAACATAGACAACCCACCCAACTCACGCCCTGACCATACTAAATAAATACAAAACAAAGGAAATTAAGGTCAGAACGTGACAAACTGCTACACACAGCCTATATTGTTGTCTCCATATTAGCTAAAGTAACGTCATAGTCAGCATAGATAATAGAACTAATGAATTAGTGAACCTGCTACAATCATGCAGTAACGTTACAGTGTATAGTCAGCATGCAGTTTAGCAGGTACAATAAATTAGTAAAAACCAAAGCTTACCTTGACTTGGAAGAGTTCCACCATTGTGTTGGATAGTCATAGCCAGCTAGCCACCACCCTGTTTGAGCAGGGTGTTTGAGTAGGCTAAACTACTAGCTAAGTAAGTGGAACTGAGCAAAATCTTTCTCTCTCTTGCTTCTCCTTCGTTTTTGAAGAAATTCATTTGTTACAAACTGTTCAACTATTGTCTTTCTCTTTCTTTGAGACAACTACTCACCACATGTATTGTACTGCAGTGCTAGCTAGCTGTAGCTTATGCTTTCAGTGCTAGATTCATTGATCCTTTGATTGGGTGAACAACACGCAAGTCCATGCTGCTAGACCTCTGATAGGTTGGAGGACACCCTCCAGAAGTTGTCATAATCCTATGTCTATAGAAGTGGGTGAGAACCATGAGCCTCCTAGGTTTTGTATTGAAGTCAACCTACCCAGAGGAGGACGGAAGCTAGCTGTCCTCCGGCTACACCGTAGTGCTTCCCTGCAGAGTACTGTTGAGGCTACTGTAATTTAAATTTTACTTTAATTTGTTTAATTTCACCTTTATTTAACCAGGTAGGCTAGCTGAAAACACATTCTCAATTAAAAGAACACGTTCTCATTTACAACTGCGACCTGGCCAAGATAAAGCAAAGCAGTGCAACACAAGCAACAACACAGAGTTACACATGGAATAAACAAACATACAGTCAGTAATAAAATAGAAAGTCTATATACAGTGTGTGCAAATGAGGCAGGATAAGAGAGGTAAGGCAATAAATAGGCCATAGTGGACAAATATTTACAATATAGTAATTAAACACTGGAGTGATACATGTGCAGAAGATAAGAGTGCAAGTAAAGATACTGGGCTGCAAAGGAGCAAAATAAATCAAATAAATAACAGTATGGGGATGAGGTAGTTGGATGGGCTATATACAGGTGCAGCGATTTGTGAGCTGCTATGACAGCTAGTGCTTAAAGTTAGTGAGGGAGATATGTGAGGCTTCAGTGATTTTTGCAGTTTGTTCCAGTCATTGGAGGCAGAGAACTGGAAGGAGAGGTGCATAGTTAGCATAGTTTTTTCTAAAAAAGGATAACTTTTTTTATGTTTTACAATTTTTATGAAATTCACTGAGGGGGGTGGTCCCTCCCTTCCTCCTCTGAAGAGTCTCCACTGTCCCAGAGGCCAGGAACATATCCCAGTTCACATTATCAAAACAGTCTTGTAGCATGGGTTACGAATGGTCAGATCAACATTGAACAGACCTGACCTGCTTTAATTTCGGTGGATCAGCAGAATGACGGAGTGATCTGATTTGCCAAAGGCGGGAGGGGGACGGCCTTGTTATTCTCCCTTCCTGGACGGGTACAACGTTCAAGTGTCTTCTCTCCGCGTGTAGTGTCGGTTGAATTTTCCTCAGAATTCCTTTGTTAAAGTGCCCAGCTACAACAAATGCGGCCTCATGATAAGCAGTTTCCAGTTTGCTCTTAGCCCCTTATACGTTCCAGCAACGCTCACCATAAGTTATTAATCATGAAACATATACCTCCACCTCCACTTTTTCTGGAGAGTTTCATCCTGTCCTCGCGATGTACAGAGACGTGAAAAGACAACTTAAATGCCAGCGTAATTTTCAAATGCACTGCAAAGGCTCATATTTGGCAAATCATATCACTTCAGCCAAATAATTTAAATGGGAATATTGACAGAGTCGAAGAACACAGCTTAGTAGTTTATGAGACCAATTTAGCTCATCCGTCTAATTTCAGCACAGCTTGTCGAAAGCAACACACAAAATCGAATTAGTGGATAAATATCAAAGCCTCTATAGCCACAATAAAATGGCACGTGTAGTTTGATCAATATGTAGGTTAGTCCATGACATTTTAGATATACAAAGATAAGAAATAAAATACAAGAATGAGGTGTTTATATAATGGGTGATTTTTGCTTTTAATCATCCTAATGAACTCTTCTAATGAAAGAGAGAGAGAGAGAGAGAGAGAGAGAGAGAGAGAGAGAGAGAGAGAGAGAGAGAGAGAGAGGAGAGAGAGCGAGAGAGAGAGAGAGAGAGGAGAGAGAGAGAGAGAGAGAGAGAGAGAGAGAGAGAGAGAGAGGAGAGAGAGCGAGCGAGAGAGAGAATTGTTGTGGCACAGACAGATGTGGAAGGAAAACTGGATGTCATTAGGTTTATAAAATCATACGAAGTAGGTTTGGGGTTGTAGTTAAGGTGGTGGACTGTTCTGTGGGTGGATAGGATAGGATATACTCTGTTTTGGCACATCTAACAGACCTGGTTTCAAATACTATTTAAAATAATTGAAAATACTTTATTGGGAGTTGATTGCGCTTGCTGGCCCAATAGAACCAATAAAATAGTCACACAACTGTATACCTTGCCCATCTGTCACTTCAGGCAGGCTAAAGCAAAAGCTAAAATATTTCAAATACTACGTGAACCCAGGTCTGATTGTCTTTAACCAACATGATGTTAGCTACAGTACAGTAGGTGAGCGGAAATAGTGCCAGTAGAGAAAATAGATGGAGCAGAGTCACTCTCACCACTCAGAGCACAATGGATTTATTTAAATAGTTGTTGTTGCTCCATTTTGCTCTGTGTCATTTGTCTGCTGTTGTTTTGAGAACTTGGACAAAGAGCTAAATGGCAATTGTGATTTGGCACAGGATTTACCTTTAGTACTCGGACTACATGTCAATACAACAGCAGTGGAAACTAGGTTGCAGTAAATTAACTCATTTAGACCTCAAATAATGTGTTTTGAGAGACACTAGTCTGTCAATCAATTGACACCAGCCCTACAGTACATTTATGCTAGGGCATTGTCACAGTGTAATCATTTGACATATTTTATTTTAAAGCAATAATAGAAATAAAAATAAAAATCTGTCAGTTTAAGCTAGAGATGCGTCTCAATCCACTACATCTGCCTGCGGTGGAAGGTGGCAGAGCTACAGCGTTGTATGTCCGACCATGAGACATCCCGAAAATCGTTCTTCTGACAAAAATGTCTATACCTTCCGAACGATTTTGCCTACGACCCCCACAAGCATCATGGGACTCGTCTGAAGTCTGTACCGCTGAAGTCGGTACCTACAACACAAAGCAAAATCTATACTAGAGTTGCTTACCAAGAACACAGTGAATGTTCCTGAGTGGCAAAATTACAGTTTTGAAATATACACTGAGTGTACAAAACATTAGAAACATCTGCTCTTTCCATGAAATAGACACACCAGGTGAAAGCTCACTTTTTTCTGTTGCTTGTTAAATCCCCTTCAATCAGTGTAGATCAAGGGGAGGTGACAGGTTAAAGAAGGAATCTTCAGCCTTGAGACATTTGAGACATGGATTGTGCATGTGTGCCATTCAGATGGCGTATGGGCAAAACAAAATATTTAAGTGCCTATGGTTGTAGTTGCCAGGCGCAACGGTTTGAGTGTGACAAGTATCCTGTGTATCAAAAATGGTCCACCACAAAAAAAGGACACTCAGACAACATGACACAACTGTGAGAAGCATTGGAGTCAACATGGGTCAGCATCCCTGTGGAATGTTTTTGACTACCTGTAGAGTCCATGCCCCATTGTAATTAGTCTGTTCTGAGGGCAAAAGGGGTTCAACTCAATATTAAGAAGGTGTTCCTAATGTTTGTACGCTCAGTGTATGGCAAGACATAAACATTAATGTCTAGTTATGATCCCCAATACCTTGACAAAGCTTGCAGTATTTTGAAAATAATGGGAAAATATTGCACAATACAGGTGTGCAAATCTCTTAGATTTACACAAGAAGATACAGCTGTAATCGATGCCAAAGGTGTTTCTAACATGTATTGACTCAGGGGGTGAATACTTATCAAATCAAGATACACCTTTTGAAAAGAAGAACAATTTCTTTACACTTCGACATTACAGAGTATTTTGTGTATTTTATTGACAAAATGATTTTTAATCCCACCTTGTAACAAAATAAAATGTGAAGGGGGGTGTAGACTTTCTATAGGCACCATAAGGAAGCGCATGATTTTTTCTAAAGTACCATGTATACTTCCATAAATGTTTTAAACTGATACCGTGCTACCTTCAGAACAGGCTTGTGAGACTGGTGGGGTCATATTAGTGTGTAGCCCAAACAGTTTGGACTCTACAGACAGAAGTTGGCAGATCGGCGGTACTGACGACAACAGTCCCGTGACGCTTGTGGGGGATGTAGAGCAAAACAGAGAAGTCCATTGTGTTCGTGAGAGTATCTTCTTTCCATAAGAGGATCTTATTAGTTTGTACACTAAACCGTTTGGATGCTACAGACGTTTTCGTGACAAGACCGATTTTTGGGATGTCTGACAAAAACCGCTAGAGCTTTGCCACCTTCTACTTAGATTTTGGGGGGCTGGAAGAAACACATGTAGAAACACATGACTGTGGTGTTAACCTGCACCTGTGATACACATGACTGTAGTGTTAACCTGTACCTGTGATACACATGACTGTGGTGTTAACCTGCACCTGTGATACACATGACTGTAGTGTTAAACCTGTAGTGTTAACCTGCACCTGTGATACACATGACTGTGGTGTTAACCTGCACCTGTGATACACATGACTGTAGTGTTAACCTGCACCTGTGATACACATGACTGTAGTGTTAACCTGCACCTGTGATACACATGACTGTAGTGTTAACCTGCACCTGTGATACACATGACTGTAGTGTTAACCTGCACCTGTGATACACATGACTGTGGTGTTAACCTGTACCTGTGATACATGACTGTGGTGACTGTACCTGTGATGTTAACCTGTACCTGTGATACACATGACTGTAGTGTTAACCTGTACCTGTGATACACATGACTGTAGTGTTAACCTGCACCTGTGATACACATGACTGTAGTGTTAACCTGTACCTGTGATACACATGACTGTAGTGTTAACCTGCACCTGTGATACACATGACTGTAGTGTTAACCTGTACCTGTGATACACATGACTGTAGTGTTAACCTGTACCTGTGATACACATGACTGTGGTGTTAACCTGCACCTGTGATACACATGACTGTGGTGTTAACCTGTACCTGTGATACACATGACTGTAGTGTTAACCTGTACCTGTGATACACATGACTGTAGTGTTAACCTGCACCTGTGATACACATGACTGTAGTGTTAACCTATACCGGTTATTAGGACTGTGGCGGTTACGACATTTTGTCAGCCGGTGATTGTCAAGCAAATGAATCAAATCAACATGTGTAGACCTTACAGTGAAATGCTTACTTACAAGCCCTTAATCAACAATGCAATTTCATGAAAATACCACAAAAAAAGCAGTAAATAACAATAGTGGGGCTATATACAGGGAGTACCGGTACAGAGTCAATATGCAGGGTCACCAGTGTCGAAGTTATTGAGGTAATATGCACATGTAGGTAGAGTTATTAAAGTGACTATGAAAGTGACTATGCATAGATAATAACAGAGTAGCAGCAGCATGGAAGGGGGGGAGTGTAAGGTCAAGGGCCATCAATGAAAATGGGGACGTGCTCGGTCCTCCTTTTCCTTTAGTCCACAATCATCTCCTTTGTCTTGGTCACATTGATGTAGAGGTTGTTGTTCTTGCACCACACGGCCAGGTCTCTGTCCTCCTCCACATAGGCTGTCTCATCGTTGTCGGTGATCAGGCCTACCACTGTTGTGTCATCAGAAAAGTTAATGATGCTATTGGAGTCGTGCCTGGCCGTGCAGTCATGAGTGAACAGGGAGTACAGGAGGGTAGTACTGTCGGTCTCACAGTAATTGACCGTTAATTAACATAAACACATTTAACATCTCCTGGCTTCCACACTGATGCAGACCTTTGGAACATCTACATTTAAAACATATAATTAATCCATGTAATATAGCCTACACCATCACAATAAATCCATTATTTATTTTAGACAGGTCTAAAGAAATTATATGAAGAAAATGTTGTCTATTTCAGAAGAACAGAATAGCATACGCTGAGTTGTCCTCATGTTAAGTCCTGATCTGGCTATGCCATATGGCTGTGGGCTACACTAGATCATTTAGCAGACAAGATTTGGTTAGAATTCCGTGGCATTATTTTATATTATTTTATAGTATGAAGAATACAATTGAACAAAGCTGAATAAAATACACAGGACATCTTCTTCAAACAATATGAGGGAGTGCGCACATGCATCTATTCTGTGTTGAGTGGTTAACAAAGAAATACATATTCCAATACGCTTAACTTAGAGTTATTAATGTAACTTTAGTTGTTCTACAACCGTTGGTCGATATGTTTTGATGTTTAATACATTGTAAGGCTGCATGATGTGACTCTAATGATGATTTGAAAAAAGTTGCTTGAAAGACATGAGCTCTGCTTTCTTTTTTGTGCAGCCTGTACACAGGTAATCAGTCTCTCGTTAACAATTTGACAAGCACTTGATAATGCCTCGAGTTTCACGGCAGCATCCCCTTAGTGTGGTCGTAATGCACTCTAAAATAAATCCATCCCCTTTGTGTGGTCGTAATGCACTCTAAAATAAATCCGTCCCCCTTGTGTGGTCGTAATGCACTCTAAAATAAATCCATCCCCTTTGTGTGGTCGTAATGCACTCTAAAATAAATCCATCCCCTTTGTGTGGTCGTAATGCACTCTAAAATAAATCCATCCCCTTTGTGTGGTCATAATGCACTCTAAAATAAATCCATCCCCTTTGTGTGGTCGTAATGCACTCTAAAATAAATCCATCCGTTGTGATACAGCCCAGGATCAAACCAGGGTCTGTAGTGACGCCTCTAGTACTGAGAAGCAGTGCCTTAGACTGCTGCGCCACCCACATCTCCCTAAGTGCTGCATGCTCCTAAGCAGCCCTCATTCACATGGCTCTCCATCACATGATCGGGTCTTTCTCACAGTCTATAAGTGAAGACAGACACTTTGGAGACGCAACTGCTAGAGTCCTTATCCAATTCCAAGGTGCATATTGAAGATAATGGAAGAACTGTCCACTTTTACTTTTTGTCATTCAACAAGATGAGTAGGCCTAAAGTACAGCAAAAGCACTAGCCTATGTCAATCTACTATCCCCATAGTACAAAAGTTGACCTATTCTATACTGAGAGAGAAATAAATATTCCAAACATAGTCTGGGACAGTTGTGTGATGGGATAGATCCCAAATTAACACAACCACTAGCATCCCGAAAACTTTCTTTCGCAATGATCAGAACATTTCACTTAAAATTAGATAAACTACTAGGCTATTTCTTCACATTATAAGCGCAGCAATGTGCACACCACAGAAGGCTCTACATGCGAATGTTCTATTAGTGGGAAAACACCATTATCAAAAGAGACCACAAATGTGATCATGCTTGTAATGCTTTTATTATAAAGGTGCATATTTATGGTGAAATGTATCTTCCTCAAACGTGAAACTCATGCGATGCTTATGTATGCCAGTTAGCCTCTACACCCCTTGTAAGGCGGATTAATGTGCTTCCTTTTAAGAAGTTATTTGGCCACGTTAGTTGTGATACAATCCTTATCAAAAAATGTAGGCCTATGGGCTAGGATACATGAGGTGTGCGACTATGATTCGAAAAAGTTTAAAAAAGGCATTGTTTCTTGCCTTACGCTAGGCATCATTCACAAGTGATACTATATCATTCACAAGTGATACTATATCATTCACAAGTGATACTATATCATTCACAAGTGATACTATATCATTCACAAGTGATACTATATCATTCACAAGTGATAATATATAATTCACACGTGATTGGCTAATATTGTCACCCATCAGACTATTCTTGATTTCATCTTGTCTTTAGAAAAACTAAATAATATGTGTCTGAAATTTGTTTTGATTTAGAATGGACCATTATCATTTACCTGTCTCGAAACAGGGGTAGGGGGAAAAAAGTCATTTAAATAGCGTGGTTCCTTTTCATGCAAGCCAGGTACCACTAATGACCATCAGCAGCATCAGAGCTTGGAGAAGCCTAATTAAAATGACTAAACAGTCACATGGAATATAACTGCCTTCATTTCAGGTATTTATTCTTATGTAACCTTTATTTAACTAGGCAAGTCATTTAAGAACAAATTCTTATTTTCAATGAAGGCCTACCAAAAGGCAAAAGGCCTCCTGCAGGGACGGGGGCTGGGATTTAAAAAAAATAAATATATATAGGCCAAAACACACACCACGACAAGAGAGACACCACAACACTACATAAAGAGAGACCTAAGACAACAACATAGCATGGCAGCAACACATGACAACACAGCATGGTAGCATCACCACATGACAACAACATGGTAGCAACACAACATGACAGTAGCACAACATGGTATCAGCACAAAACATGGTATAAACATTATTGGGTACAGACAACAGCACACAGGCAAGAAGGTAGAGAAAGCAATCCATCACATGAAGCAGCCACAACTGTCAGTAAGAGTGTCCATGGTTGAGTCTTTGAATGAGGAGATGTTTTTTAAAGGTGTTTTTTTGCAACTCGTTCCAGTCACTAGCTGCAGCGAACTGAAAAGAGGAGCGACCCAGGGATGTGTGTGCTTTGGAGACCTTTAACAGAATGTGACTGGCAGAAAGGGGGATGCACAGTGGGGCAAAAAAGTATTTAGTCAGCCACCAATTGTGCAAGTTCTCCCACTTAAAAAGATGAGAGAGGCCTGTAATTTTCATCATAGCTACACTTCAACTATGACAGACAAAATGAGAAGAAAAAAATCCAGAAAATCACATTGTGGGGATTTTTAATGAATTTATTTGCAAATTATGGTGGAAAATAAGTATTTGGTCACCTACAAACAAGCAAGATCTCTGGTTCTGTGCCATTGGAACACAGGAGCGATGGATGCTGATAATGGCCCTCTGTATGCCTCTTTAGATATTCCATTAAAAATCTGTCGTTTCCAGCTTCAATAGTCATTGACAACATTAACAATGTCTACACTGTATTTCTGATCAATTTGATGTTATTATAACAGACAAAAAAAATGTGCTTTTCTTTCAAAAAAACAAGGACATTTCTAAGTGACCCCAAACTTTTGAACCGTAGCCTATATATTTGCAGAAATCCATTCAGGTGTATTTTGTGGCTTTTGACAAATGTGTTTTAATCATCTAAAGTCGCACTGTTGTTACTGCCTTTAAACACACAGTCCAGTTCAAAGTGAATGATGGCAGGCCGTGTGGAAAATGGCTTATTTCTATATAGGCCTACTGTAGCACTAATTGGCTATGGCGCACCAGTCTGCGTAGACTTTATTTACTGTAGTGTTTATTAATTGCCCAAACGCATGACCGCTTTCCCACTCATATTGCAGTACAATTTTCACAAATGCCTGACTATACGTCATTCCCAAACATTCCATGAATTCATGAAAAAGTGAAAATGAATTGATCTAAGTGCTTACTTCTCAGAAAATGTTTTTAAAAAGTTTCAGTTTCTTCGTTTATATGAACAGATTATGTTCCATGTTCCATGTTGATAAAATTCTGTCAGTTCCAATTTAACCTCCAACTCTTGAAACACATGACTGTAGTGTTAACCTCTACCTGAAGAAACACATGACTGTAGTGTTAACCTCTACCTGAAGAAACACATGACTGTAGTGTTAACCTCTACCTGAAGAAACACATGACTGTAGTGTTAACCTCTACCTGAAGAAACACATGACTGTAGTGTTAACCTCTACCTGTAGAAACACAAGTGTACTTTTACCTTTACATTTAAACTCAGTTTTTCACAATTCCCGACATTTAATCTGAGTATAAATTCCCTGTTTTAGGTCAGTTAGGATCACCAGTTTATTTTAAGAATGTGAAATGTCAGAATAATAGTAGAGAGATTATTTCTTTCAGCTTTTATTTCTTTCATCACATTCCCAGTGGTTTAGAAGTTTACATACACTCAATAACTATTTGGTAGCATAGCCTTTCAATTGTTTAACTTGGTTCAAATGTTTTGGGTAGCCTTCCACAAGCTTCCCACAATAAGTTGGGTGAATTTTGGCCCATTCCTCCTGACAGAGCTGGTGTAAATGAGTCAGGTTTTTCAGGCCTCCTTGCTCGCACACCCTTTTTCAGTTCTGCCCACATATTTTCGATAGGATTGAGGTCAGGGCTTTGTGACGGCCACTCCAATACCTTGACTTTGTTGTCCTTAAGCCATTTTGCCACAACTTTGGAAGTATGCTTGGGGTTATAGTTTGCGACCAATCTTTAACTGATGTCTTGGAGATGTTGCTTCAATATATCCAATAATTTTCCAACCTCATGATGCCATCTATTTTGTGAAGTGCACCAGTCTCTCCTGCAGCAAAGCACCCCCACAACATGATGCTGCCACCCCCTTGCTTCATCGTTGGGATGGTGTTCATCGGCTTGCAAGCCTCCACCTTTTTCCTCCAAACATAACGATGGTCATTATGGCCAAACAGTTCTATTTTGGTTTCATCAGACCAGAAGACATTTCTCCAAAAAGTCCCCATGTGCAGTTGCAAACCGTAGTCTGGCTTTTTTATGGGGGTTTTGGCACAGTGGCTTCTTCCTTGCTGAGCGGCCTTTTAGGTTAAGTCGATATAGGATTCGTTTAACTGTGGATATTGATACTTTTGTACCTGTTTCCTCCAGCATCTTCACAAGGTCCTTTGCTGTTGTTCTGGGATGGATTTGCACTTTTTGCACCAAAGTACGTTCACCTCTAGGAGACAGAACGCGTCTCCTTCCTGAGCAGTATGACGGTTGTGTGGTCCCATGGTGTTTATACTTGCGTACTATTGTTTGTACAGATGAACGTGGTACCTTCAGGTGTTTGGATATTGCTCCCAGCGATAATCCAGGCTTGTGGAGGTTGACAATATTTTTTCAAAATTTCATTTTTATTTTCCCATGTCAAGCAAAGGGGCACTGAGTTTGAAGGCAGGCCTTGAAATACATCCACAGGTACACCTCCAATTGACTGGAATGATGTCAATTAGCCTATCAGAAGCTTCTAAAGCCTTGACATCATTGTCTGGAATTTTCCAAGCTGTTTAAAAGGCACAGTCAACTTAGTGTATGTAAACTTCTGACCCACTGGAATTGTCATACATTGCGAAATAATCTGTCTGTAAACATATTTTGAAAAATACTTGTGTTATTCACAAAGTAGATGTCATTTGTGGAGTGGTTGAAAAATTAGTTTTAATGACTCCAACCTCAGTTTATGTAAACTTCCGACTAACTGTATATAAAAGTTTTTGGACACCCCTTCAAATGAGTTGATTTGGCTATTTCAGCCACACCCGATGCTGACAGGTGCATAAAATCGAGCACACGTTCATGCAATCTTCATAGACAAACATTGGCAGTAGAATGGGCTTACTGACGAGCTCAGTGACTTTCAACGTGGCAATGTCATAGGATGTCACCTTTCTAACAAGTCAGTTCGTCAAATTTCTGCCCTGCTACACTTGCCCCGGTCATGTGTAAGTGCTGTTTTGTGTTGTGGAAACATCTAGGTCAACAAGCGACCGCCGAGTGCTTGTTTGCACTTACTACTGAGTTCCAAACTGCCTCTGGAAGCAACGTCAGCACAATAACTATTCGTCGGGAGCGTCATTAAATGAGTTTATATTGCCTAGCTGTCACAGCCTGACATTAGTTATCTTTGTTTTCTTTATTATTTTGGTTAGGTCAAGGTGTGACAAGGGTGGTATGTGTGTTTTTGTCTTGTCTAGGTTTTTTTTGTATATCTACGAGGTTTTGGTATTGTCTAGGTAAATGTAGGTCTATGGTGGCCTGAATTGGTTTCCAATCAGAGACAGCTGTTTATCGTTGTCTCTGATTGGGGATCCTATTTAGGTTGCCATTTTCCATTTTGGCTCTGCGGGTTATTGTCTTTGTGTAGCTGCCTGTGAGCACTTGTGGTTAATAGCGTCACGGTCATTTTGGTAGTTTGTTTAGTGTTCTTTGTTTTATTTAAGAAGAATGTATTCATATCACGCTGCGCCTTGGTCTCCTCGTTACGACGAACGTGACACTAGCAGTCGCACACAAGCCTAAGATGTAGTGGTGTAAACCTCGCCGCCATTGGACTCTGAGCAGTGGAAACGTGTTCTCTGGAGTGATGAATCACGCTTCACCATCTGGTAGTCCGACATACAAATCTGGGTTTGGCAGATGCCAAGAGAACGCTACCTGCCCCTATGCATAATGCCAACTGTAAAGTTTGTTGGAGGAGGAGTAATGGTCTGGGACTGTTTTCATGCTTTGGGCTAGGCCCCTTAACTTCCAGGGAAGGGAAATCTTAACGCTACAGCATACAATTACATTGTAGACAATTCTGTGCTTCCATCTTTGTGGCAACAGTTTGAGCAAGGCCATTTGCTGTTTCAGCATGACAATGCCCTCGTGCACAATGCGAGGTCCATGCAGAAATAGTTTGTTGAGATCGGTGCGAAAAAACTTGACTGGCCTGCACAGAGCCCTGACCGTAACCCCATTAACCACCTTTGGGATGAATTAGAACGTCGACTGCGAGCCAGGCCTAGTCGGCCAACATCAGTGCCCGTCCTTACTAATGCTCTTGTGGCTGAATGGAAGCAAGTCCCTGCAGCAATGTTCCAACAGCTAGTGGAAAGTCTTCCCAGAAGAGTGGAGGCTGTCATAGGAGTAAAGGGGAGGCTCCAACTCCATATTATTGCCCATGATTTTGGAATGAGATGTTTGACGAGCATTACTTTTGGTAATGTAGTGAATATTAAACATTTTATGAATTATCTTATAAATCATTGTTTCATACTTCAAAAGTTGCTTAGAAATGTGTGAATAACTAGCTTGCTAATATTCACAAATGTGGGAGTAATGATAAATAAATGATGAGCAAACTGCTAGTAAATGCCTTATACATGGTTTATGACTGAATGTTATTATAAAGTCTTACCAGGGGATGTCTGTTTGGTAACTATGTTATAAGAAAAAACCCAATGATTGTCCAAAATATTTGACTTATTAAATGTGGATGACATGTACATTTTGTGAAATGTGTTAAAGTAGGTTCAATGGAAGGGGGGGAAATGGTAATACAAGCCATGGCACACACTGGATGGAATCCAAACGTGTATTGTCAGCATGAGACCTGTCAGACAAATGTGTAATTTGACACCTACAAAAATCTGAGGAGGAATCAAGCCAAAGCTTTCTCTCCCTGTCCTTCTCCCCCTCTTTCTTTCTTTCTTTCTTTCTTTCTGTCAATCTATCGTTCGCTCTCTCCATTCCTCGATCATTCTCGCTGCTCTCTTCATCCCCTCTCCCTCTCTCCCTCTCTTCCCTTCTCTACCTCTCTTCATCTTCTTTCTCCCTCTCCATCCCCTCTCCATCTCCTCTCCCTCTCTCTCCATCTCTCCTCTGATCCCTCTGTTCTCCCGTGTGTTTGAGGGGGATTTGTGACAGAACAGACAGCAGACAGATGTGTTTTTTTGTCTCTGCTCTCTCAGTTCCTCCACAGAACAGAGACACAGCGGCGTTAGCTTGGCTCTTCCCTCTGTCTGTTTGTTTAGGGGGATTACCACCCGGCTCTCTAGGGGCACTGACCTTGTCTCTCTCTCTCTCTGAGATGTGGACCTAGAACGGCCAAGACGGCCTGGAGAAGCAGCAGAAGCTGCAGAACACCACATGAGAAAAGCTGATAAACCGTTACAATTCTGAGGCATGACGAGTCGACCACTGAGTCCTATGTGATCTTCCCTTGCATTCAGGGCTGCCGGCACAGCAGCACACCTGAATCAAGACTGAATGTTGATTTAAGGCACATACGTGATGGCACTCTCAGCATCCCCAGTCCTCCCGGGTGTCAGTAAACACATGAGAGTGCTTTCATGTTTTTGGTCTCATGGGAAAAACAAGGCACTGGTTCCATGGCCTTTCTGTTATGCGGGTGTATTCACTGCATCTTTCTCTTCCTTTATGGAATCATCCAATTGCATTTCAAAGGCTTTTAGTTATCGTGAGGTATGAAAATGGATTTCATCTCCCGGGATAAATCATGCACATGTATGCATAACATGGCGTGACGTAAAATATGATTTGCTTAAACGTATATGTGTATATTCCCAAGTCCTTTCCACAAACAAGCTAAATGGAAAAGGGAAGAAAACATGAAACGTAAATCAGCTGCATATGCCTCGACCAGATTTCTGCTTGAAAATTTCTCCTCCATTTCCCAGCTGAACTTCGACAGCTCTTTTGGAGCAGCAGAGGGGGATTGGGTTTCCCGATGTATGAAGTATCCGGAATAATGGCAGTGTTGTGCTTGTGGGAGGAATATTACAGACTGGATGGAGAATTTCCTCCCTTGTTCAGTCACCTTGACGATCAAAGCCCTCTATCCTTTGAACACTGTATGTATGTGTGTGTGCACCTCTACCCAAATTACACACGGGCCTGTTATATACTGCTCAAACTCTCACGCTGAGAGCCATGTATGGATGGCAGGCTTAACCATAGGCAAAAGCAGGTCCCCTTGTAAGAACCTTTGGAGGCTAGCAGAGGGGAGGGAGCATGTTCTGGAAAAAAGGAGCAGGGAAATAAGCAGCAACTGTCCTACATAATAGTGGTGTACATGACGAGTGTATTAGTTCTGATACTACATCTGAAACACATCTCCAGTATTGAGGGAATGATTTTCATTTGGAATAAACCACAGAATGTGGTGTTAGAGTGCTAGCCTGGGCTTAAAGAAATGATCCGGTACTTTTGTATACTTTTAAGCTGATAGTTCTGAAAGTAGCATTCACGAGCCAAAAGTGCCCCCCCTCGAAAATGGTGTACTGTTGTACGTCACATACTGTATATCCTCTCTCGTTCTCTTGCTCTGCTATGTGTACATCTTGCTAGCTGTAACTCAAATGGTGAGGAGCAGAAGCTCATTTAAAAGAACTCAAATCGCTAAGTGGGGCTGACCCACATGGGGGAAAAGTAGGGAAAATAGCGCAGCACAGCTTCCAGAGTTAAAACATTTGCTTTCAAACTGAGTTAAAACAGTAATTCTGCTCATAGATCATGAACTACACATTGACACAACCAGCACAAAATGGGAGGTTTAAAAAAAACGTAGTATTTCCCATAGTCTTTAAGGAAATTGGTCTTAGAAATGGATTGTATACACATACAGTTGAAGTCGGAAGTTTACATAGACTTAGGTTGGAGAGAACCTGTTAGGGACAGGGGACCGCATTTTCACTTTGGATGAATTGCGTGCCCATAGTGAACTGCATCCTACTCTGTCCTAAATGCTAATATATGCATATTATTATTACTATTGGATAGAAAACACTCAAGTTTCTAAAACTGTTTGAATTATGTCTGTGAGTGAAGTCATCGCCTATTCACACCCTAATAAGATATGGGTCTGTTCGCACATCCTATGCCTTCCACTAGATGTCAGCATTCAGTACAACGTGGAATGAAGCCCCTAGTGGGATATTTGACCGAATGAGAGGGGAATGAGTCACTGGCCTGGCAGAATGACATTTCCTGGTTGCGCAATTTTCTGTTGATATCACCTATTCCATTACTCTGTAGACAAAAACGAATGCTCCGGTTGGAACGTTATTGGATATATATATGAAAATAACATCCTGAAGATTGATTCTCTACTTAGTTTGACCAGTTTATTTGACCTGGAATATATCTTTTTGAAGTTTTCGTCCCAGTTCGCCTGGACCAGCGCCAGCTTTTGGGCATGTGAGCTAAACGTGGTAGCAAATGCAGCTAATTGGACACTAGTAATGGACATTATGGAACAAAACAATGATTTATTGTGGAACTAGGACCCCTTCCACTGCATTCTGATGAAAGATCACCAAAGGTAAGGGAATATTTATGATGTAATTTCGTATTTCTGTTGACTCCAACATGGCGGAGAAATATATTTACTTCTGGGCGCAGTATCAGATTATTGAATGGTATGCTTTTTTCGTAACGCTTAAAAAAAATCTGACACAGCGGTTGCATTAAGAACCAGTGTATCTTTAATTATATGTCAAATATGTATCTTTCGTCAAAGTTTATGATGAGTATTTCTGTTATCTGACTTAGCTCTCTGTAATTACTCCTGATATTTTGGAGGCATTTCTGAACATGGCGTCAAATGTAAACCGATATTTGTGGATATAAATATGCATATTATCGAACAAAACATAAATATATTGTGTAACATGATATCATATGAGTGTCATCTGATGAAGATTATCAAAGGTTAGTGATTAATTGTATCTCTAATTCTGCGTTTGTGAATCTATCTTTGGCTGGGAAAAATGGCTGTGTGTTTTTTGGGATTTGGTGGTGATCTAGCATAAATATATGTTGTCTTTTCGCTGTAAAACATTTTAAAAATAGGACATGATGGGTAGATTAACAAGATGTTTATCTTTCATTTACTGTATTGGACTTGTTAATGTGTGAAAGTTAAATATTTCCCAAAATATTTTTGAATTTCCCGCGCCATCATTTCAGCGGAATGATGGGGTGTTCCGTTAGCTGAACGTGTGTCCTAGACAGGTTTTTTTTTTAAGTGTTTTTCAACCACTCCACAAATGTATTGCTGACAAACTATGGTTTTGGCAAGTAAGTTAGGATATCTATGACACAAGTAATTTTTCCAACAATTGTTTACAGACAGATTATTTCACTTATAATTCAATGTATCACAATTCCAGTGGGTCATAAGTTTACATACATTATGTTGACTGTGCCTTTTAAACAGCTTGGAAAATGACAGAAAATGATGTCATGGCTTTAGAAGCTTCTGATGCTAATTGACATCATTTGAGTCAATTGGAGGTGTACCTGTGGATGTATTTCAAGGCCTACCTTCAAACTCAGTGCTTCTGCTTGACATCATAGGAAAATCAAAAGAAATCAGCCAAGACCTCAGAAAAAAACATTGTAGACCTCCACACGTCTGATTCATCTTTGGGAGCAATATCCAAACTATTGAAGGTACCACGTTCATCTGTACAAACAATAGTACGCGAGTATAAACACCATGGGACCACGCAGCCGTCATACCGCTTAGGAAGGAGATGCAATCTGTCTCCTAGAGATTAATGTACTTTGGTGCGAAAAGTGATAGAATCCTAGAACAACAGCAAAGGACCTTGTGAAGATGCTGGAGGAAACAGGTACAAAAGTATCTATTTTCACAGTAAAACGAGGAAGAAGCCACTGCTCCAAATCCGCCGTAAAAAAAGTCAGACTATGGTTTGCAACAGCACATGGGGACAGAGATCGTGATTTTTGAAGAAATGTCCTCTGGTCTGATGGAGAAAAAAAGAACTGTTCAGCCATAATGACCATCGTTATGTTTGGAGGAAAAAGGTGGATGCTTGCAAGCCGAAGAACACCATCCCAACCGTGAAGCACAGGGGTGGCAACATCATGTTGTGGGGGTGCTTGTCACGCCCTGACCTGAGATATCTCTGTTTTCTTTATATTTTGGTTAGGTCAGGGTGTAACTAGGGTGGGTATGCTAGTTTTGCATTGTCTAGGGTTTTTGTATTGTCTAGGCTTTTTGTATGTGTAGGGTTTTGTAGGTCTAGGGTTTTTTGTAATTCTATGTTGGCCTGATATGGTTCCCAATCAGAGACAGCTGTTTATCATTGTCTCTGATTGGGGATCATTTTTAAGTAGCCATTTCCCTGGTGTTTGTGGGATCTTGTCTATGTGTAGTTGCCTGTCAGCACTCGTTTGTATAGCTTCACGGTTCCTTTGTTATTTTGTTAGTTTGTTCAGTGTTTCATTCTTGAAATAAATAAGAATGTAGGCATACCACGCTGCGCCTTGGTCCGGTCCTTATAACGAACATGACAGAAGATCCCAACAACAAAGGACCAAGCAGCATGTTCAGAGGAATGGACCTGGGAGGAGATTCTGGATGGAGCAGGACCCTGGAAGTAGGCTGGGGAGTATCACCGTCCTAAGGAGGAAATAAAGGCAGCCAAAGCGGATCGGCGATATTACGAAGAGTTGTACCAACGAGACAAGTATGAGAGGCAGCCCCATACAACAATTGGGTGGGGGGCACACGGGGAGATTGGCTGAGTCAGGTTGGAGACCTGAGCCAACTCCTCGTGCTTACCGTGGAGAGCGTGTGACTGGTCAGACACCTGTTACGTAGTGATGCGCAAGGTGTCTCCAGTTCGGATTCATAGCCCTCATAGCGCTTTTTTCCAGCTCCTCGCATTAGCCGGGCTAGAATGGGCATCCAGCCAGGATGGATGGTGCCGGCTCAGCGCTCCTGGTCTCCAGCACTCGTTTGTATAGCTTCAAGGTTCGTTTTGTTATTTTGTTCAGTGTTTCATTCTTGAAATAAATAGGTCTTGCTGCGCCTTGGTCCGATCCATATAAGGAACGTGACAGTGCTTTGCTGCAGGAGGGACTGGTGCACTTCACAAAATAGATGGTGTCATGAGGAAAGAAAATTATGTGGATATATTGAAGCAACATCTCTTGACATCAGTCAGGAATTTAAAGATTGGTCGCAAATGGGTCTTCCAAATGGACAATGACCCCAAGCATATTTCCAAAGTTGTGGCAAAATAGCCTAAGGACAACAAAGTCAAGGTATTGGAGTGTTCGTCACATAGCCCTGACCTCATTACTATCGAACATTTGAACACAGAACTGAAAAAGTGTGTGTGAGCAAGGAGGCCTACAAACCTGATTCAGATACACCAGCTCTGTCAGGAAGAATGGGCCAAAATTCACCCAATTTATTGTGAGAAGCTTGTGGAAGGCTACCCGAAACGTTGACGTTAAATAATTTAAAGGCAATGCTAACAAATACTAATTGAGTATATGTACACTTCTGACCCACGGGGAATGTGATGAAAGAAATGAAAGCTGAAATAAATCCTTCGCTCTAATATTATTCTGACATTTCACATTCTTAAATAAAGTGGTGATCCTAAAACAGGGAATTTTTTATTAGGATTAAATGTCAGGAATTGTGAAAAACTGAGTTTTAATGTATTTAGCTAAGGGTGTATGTAAATTTACGACTTCAACTTTTGCAATGCACTAAGCAGGATCGTGTCCTGAATGGTATCAAATACCCTATACAGTTCCCATGGGGCTCTGGTCAAAATGTGTATAAAACATTAGGAACACCTGCTCTTTCCATGACATAGATTTACCAGGTGAATGCAGGTGAAGTTCAGGATGCTTTATTGATGGCACTTGTTAAATTCACTTCAATCAGTGTAGATTAAAAACTTCTTAGGGCTGCAATCCCATTAACGGGATCAATATGACAACAGCCAGTGAAAGTGCAGGGCGCCAATCTCATAATTAAAATTCCTCAAACATACATGTATCTTATACCATTTTAAAGGTAATCTTGTTGTTAATCCCACCACAGTGTCCGATTTCAAATAGGCTTTACAGCGAAGGCACCACAAACAATTATGTTAGGTCACCACCAACTCACAGAAAAACACAGCCATTTTTCCAGCCAAAGAGAGGAGTCACAAAAAGCACAGAGACATAAAATGAATCACTAACATTTAATGATCTTCATCAGATGACACTCCTAGGACTTCATGTTACACAATACATGTATGTTTTGTTTGATAAAGTTCATATTTATATAAAACAATCTCAGTATACATTGGCGCATTGCGTTCACTAGTTCCAAAAACATCCGGTGATATTGCAGAGAGCCACATCATTTTACAGAAATACTCATTATAAATGTTGATGAAAATACAATTGTTAGACATAGAAATATAGATATACCTCTCCTTAATGCAACCGCTGTGTCAGATTTTTTTTTTACTTTACGGAAAAAGCAAACCATGTAATAATCTGAGAACTGCGCTAGGAAGAAAAAAAATATCTACCATGTTGGAGTCAACAGAAAATAGAAATAACATTATAAATATTCCCTTACCTTTGATGATCTGCATAAGAATGCACTCCCAGAAATCCTAGTTCCACATTAAATGTTTGATTTAGTTCGATAATGTCCATTATTTATGTCCAAGTAGCTACTTTTGTTAGGGTGTTTAGTACACAAATCCAAACACTTGTGCAGGTCCAGCTGAACGTCGGACGAAAACTTAAAATGTTATATTACAGGTCATAGAAACATTTCAAACTAAGTGTGGAATCAATCTTTAGGATGTTTTTATCATAAATCTTCAATAACGTTCCAACCCGGAGAATTCAATTGTCTGTAGAGAAGCACTGGAACGCAGGTCACGATCATGTGAAATGCGCATGACCAGGACCTGGCTCTCTGCCAGACCACTGACTCAAAGAGCTCTCATCCGGCCCCACATCACAGTAGAAGCCTCATTCAAGTTTCTAAAGACGGTTGACATCTAGTGGAAGCGTTAGGAAGTGCAACATAACCAATGTCCCACTGTATATTCAATAGGGGCTGAGTTGAAAATCGACAAACCTCAGATTTCCCACTTCATGTTTGGTTTTCTTCTCAAGTTTTTGCCTGCCATATGAGTTCTGTTATACTCACAGACATTCAAACAGTTTTACAAACTTCAGAGTTTTTTCTATCCAACACTAATAATAATATGCATATATTAACAATTGGGACTGGGGAGCAGGCCATTTACTCTGGGCACCTCTGGGCACATTTCATCCAAGCTACTCAATACAGCCCCTGCAGCCATACGAAGTTCAGGGGAGGAGACGGGTTAAAGAAGGATTTTTAAACCTTGAGACAATTGAGACATAGATTGTGTATGCATCCCATTCAGAGGGTGAATGGGCAAGACAAAATATTTAAGTGCATTTAATCCGGGTATGGTAGTAGGTGCCAGACGCACTGGTTTGTGTAAAGAACTGCAATGTTGCTGGGGTTTTCACGCTTAACAGTTTCCCTTGTGTTTCAAGAATGGTCCAGCACCCAAAGGACATCCAGCCATCTTGAGACACCGGTGGGAAGCTTCGAAGTCAACTTTAGCCAGCGTCCCTGTCGAACGCTTTCGATACCTTACAGCCCATGCTCCAACAAAATGGGCAGAAAATGGAGAGGGGGGGTGCAACACAATATTAGGAAGGAGTTCTTATTGTGTTGTACAGTCAATGAATGTGATTTAGTTCCTTGGCTGAACTGACGTCCCTGGCTGGTCCGACTGAGCTAGCTAGGCTGCTTTACTTTCTTCTCCAGACCACCACAGAACTTGTCAAACACTAATTAGGAAGCTTATTGGAATACAACAGCAATCTATATCCATATAATGGGTTGGAAGAGAGTGAGATGGGTTGTTTGGCACCATCTAATCATTTTTGATGGTTATTCAATCTCACTTAGCAACTGGATGGCTGGTTGACCAATGATGCTCATAGGCAAGGCCAGATAGATTGCTATTGACTGGCTCTCACAGTCCATTGAGCCAATTAAAGTGAATTACAGTAAGATTCCCACCGTTGGGCCACACAGACCTTAGAGCAGGCTGGGACAGCTTCTCACAGAGAGGTATAGCCAACTTGAGGTATAACAATAGCCTTCAATGGAAGCGCAATGAAATAGTAGATTTTCGCCCTCAAAGTTCATAAAAAATTACAAACAAGAAAGCCTGTATACTGCAGAGATAATACTTAGACAGGTGAGGAGCTATAGTCTTAGTAACAGGTGAACTATACACTGAGTGTACAAAATATTACGAAGACCTGCTCTTTCCATGACATAGACTGACCAGGTGAATGCAGGTGAAAGATACGATCTATGTTGATGTCACTTGTTAAATCCACAGTCTAGATGAAGAGGAGGAGACAGGTTAAATAAATATTTTTTTAGCCTTGAGACAATTGCGAAATGGATTTTGTATGCGTCCCATTCAGAGGGTGAATGGGCAAGACAAAATATTTAAGTGCTTTTGAACGTGGTATGGTAGTAGTTGCCAGGCGCACCGGTTTGATCTTCCACACTCAATAGTTTCCCATTTATATCAAGAATGGTTCACCACCCAATGGACATCCAGCCAACTTGACCCAATTGTGGGAAGAATTGGAGGCAACATGGGCCAGCATCCCTGTGGAATGCTTTCGACACCTTGTGGAGTCCATGCCCCGACAAAATGAAGCTGTTCTGAGTGCAAAGGGAGGTACAACTCAATATTAGGAAGGTGTTCCTAATGTTTTGTTCACATATTTACTGCGGTAGACGCAGATCAGAAGAAGGTTACAGCAGGTTACAGCCGAACAAACAAGCTTTTCAGTTCATCACAAGGAAAAGGCGTTGTCACTTTCCTTATTATTCATCCTTTTATTGAGTGCTCTGAGGCCAGCCCAGATGAACTGATAAATCCTGGACAGAAATCATTTGGCTAGATGCATTTTGCTAGTGGTGTTGTTTGTGTTGTATCTCCGCTGTATACATTCATGCATATTCATGATTCTATTCTATATTTGATGTGTTTTAAGCCTGTGAGGGTTACAGAGTGCTTCAAAAGACACTCTGCTGCTTCCTCCTGTATGTTCTATGGAATATTTGCATAAAACGATAGGAGCAGGTCCTCAATGTTTTTCATCTGCTTACTTGCTCCTTTGTGTTTTCCTGTCAGCAGTATAGCATACGTGCATCTCCATGCGTGTGTGTGTGTGTGTGTGTGTGTGTGTGTGTGTGTGTGTGTGTGTGTGTGTGTGTGTGTGTGTGTGCGTGTGTGTGCGCGTGACTGACACCTGTAACATGTCATCCTTTATTAATTGAAAAGTCCCAATTGAGTGATGGAAAACAGGTGATATTTATGCTTACAATGGCTAACATTAGCCTCTTACCCTAAACCTTGAATATCACTGTTCCAAGCTTCAGCACATACAGTTGAAGTCGTAATTTTACATAAACTTAGGTTGGAGTCATTAAAACCCGTTTTGCAACCACTCCACAAATTTCTTGTTAACAAACTATGAAAACAAAGTTTTGGCAATATAAACTCACGCTCCCGACGAATAGTAAGTGCAAACAAGCACTCGGCGGTCGCTTGTTGACCTAGACGTTTAGGACATCTATTTTGTGCGATTTTATGCACCTGTCAGCATCGGGTGTGGCTGAAATAGCCAAATCAACTATTTTTCCAACAATTGTTCAGAGACAAATTATTTAACTTATTCACTCTATCACAATTCCAGTGGGTCAGAAGTTTACATTTACTATGTTGACTGTGCCTTGAAACAGCTTGGAAATTTCCAGAAAATGATGTCATGGCTTTAGAAGCTTCTGATAGGCTAATTGACATTATTTGAGTCAATTGGAGGTGTACCTGTGGATGTATTTCAAGGCCTCTTTGCTTGACATCATAGGAAAATGAAAAGAAATCAGCCAAGACTTCAGAAAAATTGTAGACCTCCACAAGTCTGGTTCACCCTTGGGAGCAATTTTCAAACACCTAAAAGTACCACGTTCATCTGTGCAAAAAATAGTACGCAAGTATAAACACCATGGGAGCAAGCAGCCGTCAAAACTGCTCAGGAAGGAGACGTGTTCTGTCTCCTAGAGGTTAACATACTTTGGTTGTGAAAAGTGCAAATCAATCCCAGAACAACCGCAAAGGACCTTGTGAAGATGCTGGAGGAAACAGGAACAAAAGTATCAATATCCACAGTAAAAACGAATCCTATGTCATCATAACCTGAAAGGCCGCTCAGCAAGGAAGAAGCCACTGCTCCAAAACCGCCATAAAAAAGCTAGACTACGGTTTGCAACTGCACATAGGGACAAAGATCGTACTTTTTGGAGAAATGTCTTCTGGTTTGATGAAACAAAAATAGAACTGCTTGGCCATAATGACCATCGTTATGTTTGGAGGAAAAAGCCGAAGAACACCACCCAACCGTGAAGCACGGGGGTGGCAGCATCATGTTGTGGTGGGGCTTTACTGCAGGAGGGTAGGTGCACTTCACAAAATAGATGGCATCATGAGGTTGGAAAATGATGTGGATATATTGAAGCAACATCTCAAGACATCAGTCAGGAATTTAAAGATTGGTCGCAAATGGGTTTTCCAAATTAGACAATGACCCAAGCATACTTCCAAAGTTGTGGCAAAACGGCTTAAGGACAACAAAGTCAAGGTATTGGAGTGGCCATCACAAAGCCCTGACCTCAATCCCATAGAAAATGTGTGGGCAGAACTGAAAAAGTGTGTGCGAGCAAGGAGGCCTTCAAACCTGACTCAGTTACACCAAATCTGTCAGGAGGAATGGGCCAAAATTCACCCAATTTACTGTGGGAAGCTTATGGAAGTCTACCCGAAACGTTTGACCCAATTAAATAATTTAATTGCAATGCTACCAAATAGTAATTGTGTGTATATAATCTTCTGACCCACTGGGAATGTGATGAAAGAAATAAAAGCTGAAATAAATCATTCTCTCTACTATTATTCTGACCTAAAACATGGAATTTTAACTAGGATTAAATGTAAGGAATTGTGAACAACTGAGTTTAAATGTATTTGGCTGAGGTGTTTGTAAACTTCCAACTTCAACTGTATATTACCGGTCAAAAGTTTTAGAACACCTACTCATATTTTTACTTCTTTCTACATTGTAGGATAATAGTGAAGACATCAAAACTATGAAATGACACATATGGAATAATGAACTTATCCTCTGCTGCAGAAGTAACTCTGGGTCTTCCATTCCTGTGGTGGTCCTCATGAGAGCCAGTTTCCTCATAGCGCTTGATGATTTTTGCGACTGCACTTGAAGAAACATTCAAAGTTCTTGAAATATATTTCGTATTGACTGGTCTTAAAGTCAATATAGACTGTCATTTCTCTTTGCTTATTTGAGCTGTTCTTGCCATATTACGGACTTGGTATTCTACCAAATAGGGTTATCTTCTGTATACCCCCCTAACTTGTCACAACACAACTGATTGGCTCAAACTTTAAGAAGGAAAGATATTCCACAAATTAACTTTAAGAAGGCACACCTGTTAACTGAAATGCATTCCAGGGGACTCCCTCATGAAGCTGGTTGAGAGAATGCCAAGAGTGTGCAAAGCTATCATCAAGGTAAAGGGTGGCTATTTGAAGAATCACAAATATAAAATACATTTTAATTTGTTTAACACTTTTTTGGTTTCAACATGATTCCATATGTGTTATTTCATAGTTCTGATGTCTTCACTATTATTCTACAATGTAGAAATTAGAAAAATAAAATAAAAACCCTTGAATGAGTTGATGTGTCCAACTTTTGACCGGTATTGTATCCTCATACTATTTATCAACCCAAGTATATGGACTATTTTGATTTCAAGTTATAACCTTAATCTAAAACCAAGCTCATATGTTGCATTGCAAAACCTTGGTTCATGTGTGTGACTCAACCTTTTTTGGTCAACAAAAACAGAAATACATTACTATCATATCCTGTCCCATTCTACCATCCTCCTCCTATTAACTGTCATGTGAGCCTGTCTGCTGCATCTCTCAGGTAATTGCACTCTGGGGCTCTCTGGCATCCTCAACAGTGAGAGTAGACACAGTCCCTTAAAAAGTGCCAACTGAGAGAAGACATGCATATTAAGTGAAGATGTGTTCCAGACATGGGTTGAAATACTATTTGAACTCAATTCAAATACTCTATTTAGGCTTGATTGAGCTTGCCTGGTGCAATGAAACCAATGGAATAGTCTATAATATCTGACAGTCCAGGCAGATTTCAGCAAACACTAAAAGTATTTTAAATAAACACCCAGGTGGGTTGTGTCCCTATAAACACCCAGGTGGGTTGTGTCCCTATAAACACCCAGGTGGGTTGTGTCCCTATAAACACCCAGGTGGGTTGTGTCCCTATAAACACCCAGGTGGGTCGTGTCCCTATAAACACCCAGGTGGGTCGTGTCCCTATAAACACCCAGGTGGGTCGTGTCCCTATAAACACCCAGGTGGGTCGTGTCCCTATAAACACCCAGGTGGGTTGTGTCCCTATAAACACCCAGGTGGGTTGTGTCCCTATAAACAACTTTGTCACCACATGGAGGAAACAGACTCATGACACAACTAGTCTCTTAATTAGCCTCTGTGAATCAACATAATATTGTGTGTGTCTGTGTGTGTGTGTTTGTCTGTGTCTGTCTGTGTGTCGTGCTGATACACGAGTCACTAGTCTATATACTGTACCACGAATCTCATTTACATTTACGTTTTCCGGGCTGCTATATTCTATATTCAGTGTCTCCAAAATGAATGAAATGGGAATGATGTGTTGGAATAATGATTAGTCTTCTTCATTGAGATAGAAAGGCAGAGAGGGGGGAAGGAAAAGCCTGTTTTAGAATGATATCATAAACACACAGTAGTACCAGTGCAGCAGTGGAGGACGAGCATCCCGGCTTAAATTGGCTGGAATCAAATCAAATTTGATTTATCACATGCGCCGAATACAACTGTAGACTTTACCGTGAAAAGCTAGCTTTTTTAAATTGTAACACAATAATGGAGCTTTATACAGGAAGTACCAGTACCAGATAAATTTGAAGCTATATACATGGAGTACCAGTACCAGATAAATGTGCAGCTATATACAGGAATTACCAGTACCAGATCAATGTGCAGATGTGTGAAGTATTAGAGGTAGATACAGTATGTTCGTGAAGGCAGGGTAAAGTGACTAGGCATCAGGCTAGATAATAATAAGGTATTAGAGGTAGATACAGTATGTTCATGAAGGCAGGCTAAAGTGACTAGGCATCAGGCTAGATAATAATAAGGTATTAGAGGTAGATACAGTATGTTCATGAAGGCAGGGTAAAGTGACTAGGCATCAGGATAGATAATAATAAGGTATTTTTCATGCCCTGACCGTAGAGCTTTTTTTATTCTCTATTTGGTTAGGTCAGGGTGTGACTTGGTTGGGCAAATCTATGTTTCTATTTCTTTGTTGGCCCAGTATGGTTCCCAATCAGAGGCAGCTGTTTATCGTTGTCTCTGATTGGGGATCATAGTTAGGCAGCCCTTTTTCCCACCTTCAGTTGTGGGATCTTGTTTTTGCATAGTTGCTGTCTAGCCCTGCAGAACTTTACGTTCGGTTTTGTATTTTGTTGTTTTTCGGTGTTCATTTTAAATAAAATAAGATGTTCGCCTACCACGCTGCGCCTTGGTCCAATCCATCTTTAAATGAACGTGACAGTATTAGAGGTAGATACAGTATGTTCATGAAGGCAGGGTAAAGTGACTAGGCATCAGGATAGATAATAATACGGTATTTGAGGTAGATATGTACATGAAGGCAGGGTAAAGTGACTGGGCATCAGGATAGAGAATAATAAGGTATTTGAGGAAGATATGTACATGAAGACATGGTAAAGTGACTAGGCATCAGGATAGATAATAATAAGGTATTTGAGGTAGATATGTACATGAAGACATGGTAAAGTGACTATGCATCAGGATAGATAATAAGAAGGTATTTGAGGTAGATATGTACATGTAGTCATGGTAAAGTGACGAGGCATCAGGATAGATAATAATAGAGTAAAATAAATTACAGAGTAGCAGCAGCAAATTATGAGTATAAAAGTGTGTGTGTCTGTGTAATGTGTATGTTTGTGTTGTGTCGGTATGCATGTGTGTGTTGTGTGTGTGTGTGTATGTAGTGTATGTGAATGAGTGTGTATACGCTATGTGTATATATAGCCTAGTGAGTATGCGTAGGATCAGTGCAGATAGTTTTGGTACCATTAATTGACCATTTAGCAAATTTGCTCTAACCAGAATAGAAGGAGGAGTGGGAGGCTCAGACTGGCCAATAAAGAGAAAATATTAATATGGGAAAAGGAACACAGACACTGGACAGAGGAACTCTGCCTAGAAGGCCAGCATCCCGGAGTCACCTTTTTGCAGGAGACTGTTTTATGAAGCTGCCAGTTGCGGACTTGTGAGGCGTCTCAGAAGAAAGTTATTTGTTTCTGGCCATTTTGAGCCTGTAATCGAACCCTCAAATGCTGATGCTCCAGATACTCAACTAGTCTAAAGAAGGCCAGTTCTACTGCTTCTTTAATCAGACAACCGTTTCAGCTGTGCTAACATAATTGCAAAAGGGTTTTCTAATGATCAATTAGCCTTTTAAAATTATCAACTTGGATTAGCTAACACAATGTGCCATTGGAACACGAGTGATGGTTGATGATAATGGGCCTCTGTACGCCTATGTAGATAAATATCAGATTCCATTAAATATCACAGCAACAATAGTCATTTACAACATTAACAATGTCTACACTGTATTTCTGATCAATTTGATGTTATTTTAATAGACAAAAAAATGTGCTTTTCTTTCAAAAAAGAAGTGACACCAAACTTTTGAACAGTGGTGTATATATTGTATTCAACATTTGATTTGGTCTTACTGCTATTAGCCCATACAAATGCATTGAATGACAGATCCACTACATGGAATAACATCGCAAATAAGTGTATCCTATGACTATCACTATCACTATGTCTGAGAGATATAATAAAGATCAGGAAACGCGTTATTATTTCATCATGTATTTAACCCCTTACTTTTCTCACTTAACAGTCTCCATATATACTGTACTTCCAAAATGTTTTTCAACTGGTACCGGGGAGCCTTCAGATGAGTCTTGTGAATCTATATAATTGTTAAGGCATGTAGCCTAGGGCTGGGAGAGAAAAAAAATCACTCCATGAAATTGATAAAGTATGATTTATGCATCTCTCCGTCCGTAATCAGTCTTGCCTTGCCCTGGAACCGTCTTGGGGTAGCAAATGAGCAGGGGTTAAATTGTGCTAACCTCTGTCTCTTTAGGAAGTGCAGGGAACGCTATGGCAGCGCCAAATAATCTAAATGTAATTAATCAATCTATCTCCACCACTCCATCCACCCTGAGATACTACAGTACCTCCTCTCCCTCTCTTCACCATCCCATCCACCCCTCTACCCCTCTCTTCACCATCCCATCCACCCTGATCTACTACAGTACCTCCTTTCCCTCTCTCATCACTCCATCCAGCCTGATCTACTACAGTACCTCCTCTCCCTCTCTCCATCACTCCATCCACCCTGATCTACTACAGTACCTCCTCTCCCTCTCTCCACCATCACATCCACCCTGAGATACTACAGTACCTCCTCTCCCTCTCTCCACCATCCCATCCACCCTGACCTACTACAGTACCTCCTCTCCCTCTCTCCATCACTCCATCCACCCTGATCTACTACAGTGCCTCCTCTCCCTCTCTCTACACCATCCCATCCACCCTGATCTACTACAGTACCTCCTCTCCCTCTCTCCATCACTCCATCCACCCTGATCTACTACAGTACCTCCTCTCCCTCTCTCCATCACTCCATCCACCCTGATCTACTACAGTACCTCCTCTCCCTCTCTCTACCACTCCATCCACCCTGAGATATTACAGTACGTCCTCTCCCTTTCCATCTCCCTCTCTCAACCACCCCATCCACCCTGAGATACTACAGTACATCCTCTCCCTTTCCATCTCCCTCTCTCAACCACCCCATCCACCCGGAGATACTGCAGTACGTCCTCTCCCTTTCCATCTCCCTCTCTCCACCACTCCATCCACCCTGAGCCTGCTGGGTCTGGAACACTACTGCTACCCCTTCTATCTGTTCCTGCCAAAGCATCATCTGCAGCTCCAATCTCTCTCCTCTCCCACCCTGGGCTCACTGAAACACTACTACAGTACCTCATGTAAAGTGAAAAGAGGAGAAGGCCTAGAACCGAGCCCTGGGGGACACCAGTAGTGAGAACATGTGGTGCAAAAAAACATTTTCGTAATAACAGAGAGTAGCAGCAGCATAAAAGAGGGGGTGAGTGCAATGCAAATAGTCTGGGTAACCATTTGATTAGATGTTTAGTAATCTTATGGCTTGGGGGTAGAAGCTGTTTAGAAACCTCTTGGAACTAAACTTGGCGCTCCGGTACCGCTTGCCAGTGCGGTAGAAGAGAGGACAGTTTATGTCTAGGGTGGCTGGAGTCTTTGACAATTTTTGGGGCCTTCCTCTGACACCACCTGGTAAAGAGGTTCTGGATGGCAGGAAGCTTGGCCCCAGTGATGTACCGGGCCATACGCACTACCCTCTGTAATGCCTTGTGGTCGGAGGCCAAGCAGTTGCCATAACAGGCCGTGATCATCAATACTGAAGTGGTCAGACATCACGGATGCTACGCAACAGGACGGTTTTGCTAGAACAGACTGGAATATGTTCCGGGGCTCATCCAATGGCATTGAGGAGTATGCCACCTCAGTCATCGGCTTCATCAATAAGTGCATCGACGACGGCGTCCCCACAGTGACCATACGTAGTACATATCCTAACCAGAAGCCATGGATTACGGGCAGCATACTCATCGGAGCAAAAGGCTAGAGTTGCCGCTTTCAAGGAGCGGGACACTAATCCGGACACCTATAAGAAATCCCGCTATTCCCTCAGTCAAACCATCAAACAGGCAAAGCTTCAATACAGAATTTAGATTGAATCCCACTACACCGGCTCTGACACTTGTCGGATGTGGCAGGGCTTGAAAACTATCACGGATTACAAAGAGAAACCCAGAGGTGAACTGCCCAGTGACGCGAGCCTACCAGACGAGCTAAATGCCTTTTATGCTCGCTTCGAGGTAAGCAACACTGAAGCATGCACGAGAGCACCAGCTGTTCGGGATAACTGTTTGATAACGCAATCAGTAGACGATGTGATCAAGACCTTTAATACAGGTCAACATTCACAAAACCACGGGGCCAGATGGATTACCAGTACGTGTACTCAAAGCATTCGCGGACCAACTAGTGTCTTCATTGACATTTTCAAGCAGACCACCATAGTCCCTGTGCCCAAGGAAGTGTATGTAACCTGACTAAATGACCACTGCCCCATATCGCTCACATCGGTAGCCATGAGGTTTCTTTGAAAGGCTGGTCATGGCTCACATCTACAGCATCCTGCCGGATACCCTAGACCCACACTAATTCGCATACCGCCCCAACAGATCCACAGATGACGCAATCTCATTCGCACTCCACACTGCCCTTTCCCACCTGGACAAAAGGAACACCATGTGAGAATGCTGTTCATTGACTACAGCTCAGTGTTCAACACCATAGCATCCACAAAGCTCATCTCTAAGCTAAGGACCCTGGGAATAAATGCCTCCCTCTGGGACCCACTGGGTCCTGGACTTCCTGACGGGCCACCCCAGGTGGTAAGGGTAGGCAACAAGCCTATAGAGAGGAGGTCAGAGAACTGGCAGTGTGGTGCCAGGACAACAACCTCTCCCTCAATGTTGCAAGACAAAGGAGGTGATTGTGGACTACAGGAAAAGGCGGGCGAACAGGCCCCCATTAACATCAACAGGGCTGTAGTGGAGCAGGTTGAGAGGTTCAAGATCCTTGGTGTCCACGTCACCAACGATCTATCATGGTCCAAACACACCAAGACATTCGTGAAGAGGGCAGAACAAAACCTCTTCCCACTCAGGAAACGGAAAAGATTTGGCATGGGACCCCAGAGCCTCAAAAAGTTCTACAGCTGCACCATCCTGACCGGTTGCATCACCGCCTGGTATGGCAACTGCTCAGCATCTGACCGTAAGGCACTACACAGAGAGTAGCACCAGTAAATCACTGGGGCCAAGCACCTGCAATCCAGGACCTATATTTTATTTACCTTTATTTAACTAGGCAAGTCAATTAAGAACAAATTCTTATTTTCAATGACGGCCTAGGAACAGTGGGTTAACTGCCTGTTCAGCTCGGGGATATGAACTTGCAACCTTTCGGTTACTAGTCCAAAGCTCTAACCACTAGGCTAGAAGGAATGCCCAAAAAATTGTCAGAGACTCCAGTCACCCAAGTCATAGACTATTTTCTCTGCT
Source organism: Oncorhynchus nerka (assembly GCF_034236695.1). Lineage (NCBI taxonomy): Eukaryota > Metazoa > Chordata > Actinopteri > Salmoniformes > Salmonidae > Oncorhynchus > Oncorhynchus nerka. Next base: position 89,794,268 of record NC_088408.1, read on the forward strand.
ACCGCATGGCAACCGGTACCGGAGCGTCAAGTCTAGGACCAAAATGCTCCTTAACAGCTTCTACTCTCAAGCCATAAGACTGCTGAACAATTAATCAAATGGTCACCGGACTATAACATTGACCTCCCCCATTTGTTTTGTACACTGCAGCTACTGGCTGTTTATTATCTTGCATAGTCACTTCACTCCTACCTACATGTACAAATTACCTCTAACCTGTACCCCGGCACACTGACTCGGTACCGGTACCCCCTGTATACAGCCTCGTTATTGTTATGTTATTGTGTTATTATTATTATTTTTTTAAACTTTAGTTTATTTGGTAAATGTTTTCTTAACTCTTCTTCAACTGCACTGTTGGTCAAGGCCTTGTAAGCATTCCCCCTATATCCCTCCATCCTGCCTCTAACCCCTCTATCCCCTCTCTATCCTCTCCACCCCCTATCCCCTCTATCCCCCTCTAACCCCACTGTCCCCCTCTATCCCACTCCATCCCCCTCTAACCCCTCCATGCCCCCTCTATAACCTCCATCCCCCATCCGTCCCCCTCTATCCTCTCCATCCCTACCTCTAACCCCTCTATCCCCCTCTATCCTCTCCATCCCTACCTCTAACCCCTCTATCCCCCTCTATCCTCTCCATCCCTACCTCTAACCCCTCTATCCCCCTCTATCCTCTCCATCCCTACCTCTAACCCCTCTATCCCCCTCTATCCTCTCCATCCCGGCGTTCTAACCCCTCTATCCCCCTCTATCCTCTCCATCCCTACCTCTAACCCCTCCATGCCCCCTCTATAACCTCCATCCCCCATCCGTCCCCCTCTATCCTCTCCATCCCTACCTCTAACCCCTCTATCCCCCTCTATCCTCTCTATCCCTACCTCTAACCCCTCTATCCCCCCTCTATCCTCTCCATCCCGGCGTTCTAACCCCTATATCCCCCCTGTCGTGTCTTTGGCATCATTAAACTGAAGATTAGTCTTTATCAAAGATTCTCTGTAATTATTATTACGCAATTAAACTGATTAATCATGTAAATGTAATTGACTAGGAAGTCAGGGCACCAAGGAAAATATTCAGATTACAAAGTTCTAATATTCCTAATATAACTTTCAGATATTTTAATATCTGATCAATTAGACTTCGAATTAATGAATTATTATTTACCTCACGTTAGTCTCATTCTAAACATCGTAAATTGTTGGTTATCTGCACAAACCCAGTCTTCACTATGAGTCATCCATACATAAATTGTCTTAAATCCTTTATTTACTAACTAAGTAATTCACAGAAATGCATAACAAACAGTAGATATGGTTACAAGAAAATGGTAGGGGAATGTGCCCTAGTGAGCTAAACCGGCATGGTGGCTTGGTGGACAAAATACTGAGGGGTGCGAAAGATAAAAGACACTACAAAGTTGATCATTATAACGATTGAAATGCTAATCCTTTGCACATGAACTCTCACTCATTCGGGAGTAATTGCAATCAATATATATATTTACACTCAGTGTGTCACGTGATCTCTGTTGGAATCGTCCTTTCTGTTGGAAGTTCAATCGTCTTTCGTGATTAGAGTGGATAATTCAGAGTCCCATTCAGAAATGTTGTATTAGAATAGATGTTTCGGCGGTTGTCGGTCTTCATGTTCAAATACACCGAATTCCTAGCTGCAGACTAGTAATTAATATCAAAGACTTGTTCTTATTCTGTCGGTATCGATAGTCTAAGAGTTTAACCACGTGAGATGGTTAAAAGATTCAGCAATCTACTTAAACCTTATTTCCCTCTTTGATAGAGGAACTGGTCTGGTCTCTAACCTTAGCCATCTCGTAATTGAGGTAAGCTCGGTCTGGTGTGGGAAAACCCACGTGGGGGTTTAATTCGAAACATAGAAAAGGGCTGTCCCATGATTCCAGGTCCTGTCTGTGCCCCTGGGGGTGTGCCAGAAATACAATTATCTCACATTAACATCATTACCTAGCATAACATCATTTCACGAATAGTTTCATCTTTACTCATTCATTTTATAAAACAATTAGATGTAAGCCTCATAACTGAGGCTATTGTATAAACAGAGTTTACCTATCTCTCTCCTACCTATCTCTCTGATTTGGTCCTGCCGTACATACCTACACATACTCTACGGTCACAAGACGCAGGCCTCCAAATTGTCCCTAGAATTTCTAAGCAAACAGCTGGAGGCAGGGCTTTCTCCCATAGAGCTCCATTTTTATGGAATGGTCTGCCTGCCCATGTGAGAGACACAGACTCGGTCACAAACTTTAAGTCTTTACTGAAGACTCATCTCTTCAGTGGATCATATGATTGAGTGTAGTCTGGCCCAGGGCCAGTTCCCCTCTTTCCACTGGGATTCTATGCCTCTAACCCTATTACAGGGGCTGAGTCACTGGCTTACTGGTGCTCTTTCATGTCGTCCCTAGGAGGGGTGCATCACTTGAATGGGTTGAGTCACTGATGGGATCTTCCTGTTTGGGTTGGCCCTCCCCCCTTGGGTTGTGCCGTGGCGGAGATCTTTGTGGGCTATACTCGGCCTTGTCTCAGGATGGTAAGTTGGTGGTTGAAGATATCCCTCTAGTGGTGTGGGGGCTGTGCCCTAGGACCATGCTGGTATGAGGACCTGAGCCCTAGGACCATGCCTCAGGGCTTTCTGGCATGAGGACTCCTTGGTGTACCCAGTCAACCTGGCCGTGCTGCTTCTCCAATTTCAACTGTTCAGCACCTGAGGTGCTGACTTGCTGCACCCTCGACAACTACTGTGATTATTATTATTTGACCATGCTGGTAATTTATGAACATTTGAACATTTTGGCCATGTTCTGTTATAATCTGACAAGAGACGTGTTGGGCTGGATAGAATATACTAGACGGCCACCCGGCACAGCCAGAAGAGGACTGGCCACCCCTCATAGCCTGGTTCCTCTAACCCCTCTATCCTCCATCCCCCATCCATCCCCTCCATCCCCCCTCTATCCCTCCATCCCCCTCTAACCCATCTATCCCCCTCTAACCCCTCCATCCCCCTCCATCCCTGCCTCAAACCCCTCCATCCCCGCCTCTAACCCCTCTATCCCCCTCTATATCCTCCATCCCCCTCTAACCCCTCTATCGCCTCCAGCACCCTCTAACCCCTCTATCCCCCTCTATTCTCTCCATCCCCCATCCATCCCCTCCATCCCCCTCTCTCGCCTCCATCACCCTCTAACCCCTCTATCCCCCTCTATTCTCTCCATCCCCCTCTATCCCTCCATCCCCCTCTCTCGCCTCCATCATCCTCTAACCCCTCTACCCCCTCTATTCTCTCCATCCCCCCTCTATCCCTCCATCCCCCTCTATCCCCTCCATCACCCTCTAACCCCTCTATCCCCCTCTATTCGACCAGCAGGGGGAAACGAAGAGAAGAGAAAGCACAGGGACAAAGATATAACATGACACTCCATCCCCCTAACCCATCATCCCCCCTCTAACCCTCCATCCCCCTCCATCCCTGCCTCAAACCCCCTCCATCCCCCCTCTACCCCTCTATCCCCCCTCTATATCCTCCATCACCCTCTCCCCCTCTATTCTCTCCATCCCCCTTCTATCATCCCCCCTCCATCACCCTCTAACCCCTCTATCCCCCTCTATTCTCTCCATCCCCTCTCTATCCCTCCATCCCCCTCTCTTGCCTCCATCACCCTCTAACCCCTCTATTCTTTCCATCCCCCTCTATCCCTCCATCCCCCCTCTCTCGCCTCCATCACCCTCTAACCCCTCTATCCCCCTCTATTCTCTCCATCCCCCCTCTATCCCCTCCATACCCCACCCCCCACCTATCCTCTCCACCCTCTCACACATATAATTATGTTATATATAGGCATATTATGCATGTTACATTGTTATAGCTACCATGAAGTGGTGGTTATGGAGAGCCATCTCCCCAGAGGTTCTGAATAGTTTATCACCTGTATCACATCTCTACTGCTGTATGGCACTTCTTATTGGTTACATCAGCAGCCTCTCGTACATATAGTGGATTTTAAATTTGCCGTTGTTCTTACGATGCGATCCAGTCCCCGCAACACCACTGTAGGTGCTTTGAAATATGATGTACTGCATATGGTGTTCAGGATGTGATGACAATTTAACAGAATTGCATTTCCTTTTCACACATATTTCATGAAATAGCAATGCAGTGTCGGCATTCTAGTATTGTTATTGGAATGTGGCCTTGTTATTGGAATCTAGGCTACATTCCAATAACAATACTAGAATGCCTACATTGCATTGCTTTTAAACTAAGTGGTATGGAAGTGTGGATATTGCAACAGAACCCATGTACTCTAAATACTTGTACTAAAAAAACGATATATAATTTAAAAGTAATGTAACTTATAATTGTGTCATGAAAGTGATACATAAGGTAAATGTGTGTACAAGAAACAAGCCTGCACCTTCATGTTCCATGCTGAGATTGAATTTGTATAGCCATACTATAACCTACTACATCTATTTCCATATAGGTATCTGAATTAGATTGACATAGTTATTCAAGTAATGGAGCATTGGTATCGCATTGGGATCTGATAGATAGCTTTGCACTGTGTCATTTAGCCACCCAACAGATGACTGTCGTTCAGTCAGAAAGTAAAGGACTAATGTGGAGGAGACCTACCGGTGTGACAACCATTAAGTTCAAGTGTGGATTTCAATTTGTTGGTCAAATATTCTCATTATCAATCATTGGCTTGTGACAGACAGCGGTTGGCTGGGGGAGGTTTTGTCAATCAGACACATGACTCTGTGAGAGTGCTTTGCTTGGCCCTGGATGACAGCTGGATGAGCTCTCTGTGTTGCCCATGGAAATACACTGACTAGAGCAAAATGGCTGCCGGGGGCCACCCATCATGGAACATGGAACATGAATGGGACCGTCCATTCTAGTCAGTTTATTGCTATGGCCCCCGGACTCCCATGGATACGTTCAATATGGCTGCCGGGCCACTCATCACTCCCATGGATATGTTCAATATGGCTGCCGGGCCACCCATCACTCCCATGGATATGTTCAATATGGCTGCCGGGCCACCCATCACTCCCATGGATATGTTCAATATGGCTGCCGGGCCACCCATCACTCCCATGGATATGTTCAATTTGGCTGCCGGGCCACCCATCACTCCCATGGATATGTTCAATATGGCTGCCGGGCCACCCATCACTCCCATGGATATGTTCAATATGGCTGCCGGGCCACCCATCACTCTCATGGATATGTTCAATATGGCTGCCGGGCCACCCATCACTCCCATGGATACGTTCAATATGGCTGCCGGGCCACCCATCACTCCCATGGATATGTTCAATATGGCTGCCGGGCCACCCATCACTCCCATGGATATGTTCAATATGGCCACCAATCACAGATCATTGACTTGAATGGGAATGTCCATTTCCATCACCCATCTCTCATTGCATAGGGAGAAGAAGAGCCTCCAAAGGCCCATAATCAAGGTCATCTTTGACAGATATGTAATGTGATTGATTGGTTCGCTGGTTTATTCATGATCAACTGATGGATCTATTGGCTGATTGTTTCATGCCTGTATTTATCCTTGCTCATTTCGTTGGTGTTCGGTTTAAGTGTCATCAATACTGCATGAACAGTTGCCTAAAGTTAGAGTTAATAGTCTTGAGCACACATTTACATAGATTGGTAAGAAGAGATAAGATTCACTTTATTATCCCTGAAGGGAAACTTGGCCATCATATTTTGTTGTTGTTTAGGAATCCTTACCAGGGATGTATTGTGCACTTACACAAGCATCGCCTGAACCAACCTGACCTTGTAGGGTTGGGAACTCCCAATCACATCTGCACCATCTGCGTTGCCTTAATACTGACGAGTTAAAGCCTCCATCTCCTCCATCCCGGGTTGCTGTACACAGACAATTGTATGCGCGAACACACACACACACACACACACAAGAGGCATGAGTGACACACTCACACACACTCACACTCCCCCCCCCCCCCCCACACACACACACACAGTCGGTGTCCTCTCCCAGAGCCGAGGGTTAATCCCTCTAGCTATCCTTCCATTAAAGTAGAACTACCCGTCCACCTTTCATTCACCAGACCGTAGCCGGATCTTTAATCAGGGTGACCTTTTGACAAGGCATAGGGCTCAGCTTAGGTAGCCATTTTGTGCCCTCTCTCCTCTTTGTCATGCCGTTGGTCCAATATGTGTCGCTCCATAATGGCAGGTCAGGAGAAAAAACATGTGGGTGGTGTTGTTAGTACTGATGAGATTAGTGGTGCAGGAGAGAGAGATTGAATAGAGAGAGCAAGAGAGAGGGAGAGAGAGAGAGAGAGAGAGGGAGAGAGAGAGAGGGAGAGACGGCGAGAGAGACAGAGATAGATAGAAAGAGAGAGAGAGAGAGACGGCGAGAGAGACAGAGACAGATAGAAAGAGAGAGAGAGAGAGAGAGAGAGGGAGAGACGGCGAGAGAGACAGAGATAGATAGAAAGAGAGAGAGAGAGACGGCGAGAGAGACAGAGACAGATAGAAAGAGAGAGAGAGAGAGAGAGAGAGAGGGAGAGACGGCGAGAGAGACAGAGATAGATAGAAAGAGAGAGAGAGAGAGGGAGAGACGGCGAGAGAGACAGAGATAGATAGAAAGAGAGGGAGAGAGGGAGAGAGGGAGAGATGGTGAGAGAGACCGCGATAGATAGAAAGAGAGAGAGAGAGAGAGAGACAGAGACAGAGAGACAGAGAGAGAGAGACGGCGAGAGAGAGAGACAGAGAGACAAAGAGAGAGAGAAAGAGAGACAACGAGAGAGACGGAGATAGATAGAAAGTGAGAAAGAGAGAGAGAGAGAGAGAAAGAGAGAGAGAGAGAATGAGCGAGAGACAGAGAGAGAAAGACAGAGAGAGATAGAAAGACAGAGAAAGAGAGCAAGAGAGAGGGCAAGAGAGAGAGGAGAGAGAGAGAAAGAGAGAGAGCGAGATGGGAAGAGAGAGAGGAGAGAGAGAGAAAGACAGAGAGAGAGCAAGAGAGAGAGAGCGAGACACTGAGATAGAGAGAGAGAGAGACAGAGAGAGAGAGACAAAGCGAGACCGCCTGTGGTTTCCTCAAACAGACAGAGGGTTGTGTCCGAAATGGCACCTTATGCACCTTATGTAGTCCACTACTTTTGACCAGGGCCCATAGGGAGTAGGGTGCCACTATATAGGGACTAGGTTGCCATTTGGTAGACCCTAAAACCATTAGTGTCGACTGGGATAGCAACAGCTGGAGCAGGGCTCTCAGTCCACTGTAATACAGTGTGTCATCATCTGGTCTTTCTATTGGTGATGGTTGTGTCAGCTGTTCTGAATGCTTTAGATTAGAGCGATGTGACAGTTAATCACAGAATTGGAGTGTAATTCTATTTCCAGGAATGGAATCTAGTTCTGTTTCCTTTCAGTCCAATTTCTGGGTTTACGTGCCTGCCCCATCTTAAACAACGTTAAGATGTCGCCGACACACACGGCAGTTCTGCTTCTAGCTCCTACAAGCATTTCGCTTTACCCGCAATAACATCTGCTAAATATGTGTATGTGACCAATACAATTTCATTTGATACATTTGTATCCATTTGTGTCTGTGTGTATTGTGTTTGTGTCTGTGTGTATTGTGTTTGTGTTTATGTGGATTGTGTTTGTGTCTATGTCTATGTGTATTGTGTTTGTGTCTTTGTGTCTGTGTATTGTGTTTGTGGATGTGTGTATTGTGTTTGTGTCGGTGTGTATTGTGTATTGTGTTTGTGTTTATGTGTATTGTGTTTGTGTCTATGTCTATGTGTATTGTCTTTGTGTCTATGTGTATTGTGTTTGTGTCTATGTGTATTGTGGTTGTGTTTATGTGTATTGTGTTTGTGTCTATGTGTATTGTGTTTGGGTCTATGTGTATTGTGTTTGTGTCTATGTGTATTGTGTTTGGGTCTATGTGTATTGTGTTTGTGTCTGTGTGCATTGTGTTTGTGTTTGTGTCTATGTGTATTATGTCTGTGTCTATGTGTATTGTGTTTGTGGCTGTGTGTATTGTGTTTGTGTATTGTGTCTGTGTGTATTGTCTATTGTGTTTGTGTGTATTGTGTTTGTGTTTGTGTATTGTGTTTGTGTTTATGTGTATTGTGTTTGTGTCTTTGTGTCTGTGTATTGTGTTTGTGTCTGTGTGTATTGTGTTTGTGTATTGTGTTTGTGTCTGTGTGTTTGTGCTTGTGTCTGTGTGTATTGTGTTTGTGTCTGTGTGTATTGTGTTTGTGTCTGTCTGTATTTGTACCAGTATCTGTACCAGTATCTGCACCAGTATTTTTATCAGTATCTCTACCAGTATTTGTACCAGTATTTGTACCAGTACCTGCAGCAGCCTATATCCTACTGTAGGTCTAAGTAGCAGGATAATAGAGTTGGGTAATAGAGTGGCGTAGAGGGCACGGGAACAGCAAGGGTAGAGAACAGATGATCTCCACTCTCTGTGATACAGTACAGTAATCCTAGCCTGGAAGAAGTCTCAGCCTGCCATACAAACACACACACACATACATCACACATGCACGATCTCACGCATACACACATAGACACCTACACACACTCCTCGCAGTCCCTGCTGGCTTATCTCCACAGCCCCAAATCAGCAGGAAATGGCGTCTACACAGTCCTACCGCGAGCCTCACCCTGCAGAGGTGTTATGATAGTTCTCACCCACTGCTTATCAGACAGTCAATCAGTTTGGGACCAAAATAGTTTCAGGGGAGGAGAGAGGAGGATGACGGGCTTTCTTTCTGTTGACTAATGGAAACCCTGAGGTTGAGCCCCGTCCAGAGAAGTGTGTGAGAGAGAAGGGGAGGTGTGTGTGTGTACCGATCTCTGCCATGTGTCTTTATAAGAGGCACTGTAGTTTGATTTCCTCCGATAAAAGAAAGGAAAAGCATGGTCCCATGTGTCAAAAGACTTCCCTTTGAATATGACTTAAATCCATCAGAGAGAGAGAGAGAGAGAGAGAGAGAGAGAGAGAGAGAGAGGGAGGGAGGGGTGAAGAGATATGAGGACAAGGATCCTGCACCCTTCTTCTTTCCCCTCTCTCTCTCTCTCTTTCTGATGATACCCCTCTCTCTCACTCTATTTCTGTCTCTCACTCTTTCGGTCTCTCTCACTCTCTTTCTGATGATACCCCTCTCTCTCACTCTATTTCTGTCTCTCACTCTTTCTGTCTCTCTCTCACTCTTTCTGATGATACCTCTCTCTCTGGCAGGATATAAACATGTGTGTAGACATGCCACCAGTTAAACATGTTCATGTGATGACCTTGTCGCAGACACACACGTGTGTGTGTGTCTGTGTGTGTATGTGCATGTGCTTATGAAAAAAGATTATGATAATCCATTAAATATCAAGGTAGGGATTATGCAGTTTATGGCTGCTGCGTGCTGTTATCAAGCGACAATATCGTGTTGTTACTTCAAGAGGGTTTATAGGAATGGAACTCTTGGCTGGACAGAGACTGAGGGGGGAAAGTGGAGTTTCTATGTGATGCACGACAGGAGGAAATAAGATATACATATGAGCCTGTGGTATTATTCCCTGATTAAGACAGGAAGAAAGAAGATATACATATGAACATGAGGTATTCTTCCCTGATTAATACAATAGGAATGAAGATGTACATATGGGCCTGTGGCTCACAGTAAAACAGATCTGCATTCTTCCCTGATTAAGACAGGAGGAAAGAAGATATACATATGAGCCTGTGGTATCAAGGCTCTATGTTTCCAACCATGCTGTTCAGCAGCCCTGAGAGGCAGGTCCGACCCTTAAGAAAAAACATAAACCAAAATAGGTCAGCATGTAACCATGAATTTTCATCGACTAAAACTGCTTCTCGCTGGAGGACTAGCGGATGGAATGGGATGGTATTTGTGAGAGTAAAGGTCACTACTGCCCTCTGCTGTCGAGCTGTGGTACTACCTCCTTTCCTCAACCAGAATCGATTCTATCCAGGGCAACGCTCACCTCTATCTATATTTGCTATGTTTGAAGTGTGTGGGCTTAGCGGTATGAATCATGGTTTCAGCTCGGCCATGGGAGTGGGTGGACGGAACGCAACAGAGAAGCGAGAGGACATCCTTTTCTTGTGGATCACACACTGCCCGCCCGCCGCATCTCTCAAAGCCCCCACACACACACACACACACACACACACACACACACACACACACACGGAGGAGAAATCAATGAAGATGTTTTAGACTTGTCTGCTATTCAGCTGGCTTTTATATGCTGCGTTCTACCATTGTGCCTGGGGTTAGGAAGAAGGAGTGGAAAGGAGCGGAGGCACTGTACCGTATCTATCTCTACACTGACTCATCATCCTGGAATAAAACTAGTAATTATTCATTTCCTGTTTAGAGATGGAGAGGTATAATAAGAATGCAATGACGATGATGATGATGTGGAACTGTTCTCTTTCTTTCTCTCTGCTCGCTTCCCCCACAACACATCTTATGAAGTTATAAATCCACAGTCCCTCAGTGCAACCTGGTCTCACAGAATTTCGTATTATTCCCTATGTAAATCCGAGACACTTTATTTAGTATGATATGTTATGTTTCGTATTGTATTCATGGGTGTCCATCTCCCATTTCAAATGATATGTTACCAATTATAATTCACATTGTATGTTACGAATTTGCAAAATGTACTATATGTTACACATTTTCAAAAGGTATGACATGTTAAGGATTTTAGCTAGGTGGTAAAGGTTAGCTAACATGCTAAGTAGTTGAAAACTTGCTAATATGATAAAATGCAAAAGTATATGATGAGATTCGAACTCGCAACCTTTGGGTTGCTAGACGTTATGCCTTATACATCAACCCATCCATCCCCCCCTACTTTAGTTTTTGCCTTAACTTGTTTGGGATAGGGTGCAGTATTTTGACGTCCGGATGAAAAGCGTGCACAAAATAAACTGCCTGTGAATCAGGCCCAGAAGCTAGATATGCATATAATTGGTAAACTTTCTAAAACTGTTAAAATAATGTCTGTGAGTAGAACAGAACTGATATGGCAGGCGAAACCCCAAGGACAAACCATCCCAAAGACGAACAAAAATTCAGTTTACCACTATTTTCAATGGCTATCACTTTTATTATAAGGCGAAGTCCTCCCAGGTTGCAGTTCCTAGGGCTTCCACTAGATGTCAAAAGTCTTTTAAAAGAGTTTTAGGCTGGTTTTTGGAAAAATGAGCCAGAAATGGTCGTTTTTCTAGGTGGCTCCCATTTTGGCTGTAGTGTTTCCAAGCGTGTGGAAGAGAGCACGTTCTCCGTCTTAAATTTGATCATTTATTTACGTATTAGGGTACCTAAGGTTTGATTATGAACGTTGTTTGACTTGATGATGATGATGATGGTGTGGTTCTTTCTCTGCGCTTCCTCCCACAATACATCTGTCCTTCTTTTCTTCCTTCCATCTTATGAAGTTTTAAGTCCACAGTCCCTCTGAAGTCATCAGGCAGGAAAGAAATAAACAATTATATTCTATTTGAAGTAATCACCAAACACTATACAGTAGTCCCTAGCTGGAGGTGCTGGTGCAAGAATAAAAAAATAAATTAGCTAGCTTTCTCTTCTTTTCTTTTTATCTCTCCTCCTATTGACTAGGCAATATTAATAGGTAGACTACACATGGGATGTGTCCCAAATGAGCCCCTGTTCCCTATACAGTGCACTACTTTTAACGAGAGCCCTATGGACTGACGTAAAAAGAAGTGCACTATATAGAGAATAGGCTGCAGTTTAGGACGCCTGCATACCGTTTTAGTTCTCCCCTGCATACAGAAATGTTTTTTTTTTCATATTTAAAAAATATATATTATTTAAGAACAGGTAACATAAGACAAATTTTTCACCAGCCTCGTGCTTATTGAGCTGCAGGATGCCAGACTAATAATCCAAACATTCGCTCTGTCCCATTCATTCCTCAGCCTGATGGATCGGTGGTGGGGAGAAATCAAGGCCCTGAAATAACTCCTGGCTGGTTGATTTCCTAAGGGCTACACCACCATGGACCACCTGTTGGCCTGCTACTCTGCTGGGTACTGTAGCACAGAACAGAGGGCATCATCCTCCATTACAACTCTCACACACACACAGACTAGGACACGTGTGTGTGTGTGTATGTTTGCATGGCTTGTGTGTGTATACAAGTACACACACAAGCACACACACCTTACATCCCCACATACACACACAACCTCACCCACTATCCCTCCTTTCTGTCTTTCATCCGGTAGACAGCTTGTTCCTTCTCAACATGCCGATCATTTTCAAAGGGAAAACGGGACACATCTCAGAGTACTGAGATGAAAGCAGCTTAATGATGTATAATACATGGCCACCATTCATTGGCTACAACAAAAGAAGGTGGTGGTTTGAAAGACGGAAAAGGGGAGAGATCGAAAGGAATCTGGTCAAGATTGATTTTTCTTCGCTTTTTGTGACTTTAGAGAAGGGAGAGGAGCTCGGGATTTCCCAAATGGAACCCTATTCTATGAGCCATGGTCAAATGCAGTGCACTGTATAGGGAATGGTGCTATTTGAGACACAGATGTTGAGTTAGTTATTTCTATCAGGACAGCTCTGCCTCTCATCTTCTCGGAAAACCGAATGGGAACCAAATTAGAGAAATAGTCAGCCAGACAACGAGCTGCCATGGAAGAAAATTCAATGAATTATTCCTGAGATGTGAACATCGCTCTTCTAGACCCCCCTGTCTATCCCAGGTACTGATATCTGACACCCTGGTATCTGACACACACACATACACACACATACACACACATACACACACATACCCACACATACACACACATACCCACACATACCCACACATACCCACACATACACACACATACCCACGCACCACAAGTACATGCTCACAAAAGTACATGCTCACGAAAGAGGCTCCGGTTTAAATGAGAGGTACAATTGTCCCGGGGTCCCTATTAGAGGAAATACCAGTAGGAGAAATAAAATCCACACTTTATTGCCACACAGGAAAGAGACACACACAGGAAACAGACACACACAGGAAGCAGGAAGCAGGAAGATGAATTGAATCTGTGAAAGTAATAGTGATGGTGATTTTCTCTAGCACAAAAGAAACAGTGAATATATATCGCACCAGAGTAATAGCAATGTAAGGCTGTACAATAGGAATAGCAATAGCTAGCTACATGCAGCAGCTGCAATGTAATAGCAATGGGCTAGCACCCAATAGAAATGGCTATAGTAGAATTCGCTATGCTTGCATGTTAATGGTGTTGGCTGTGAATAGGCATAAAGTAATTCAAAGGTTAGTAAGCTAGCATACTACAAAAAAAGTAGTGTATGCTAACAGGCTACAGTAACTAGCAGTAGTTCTGATATACCGTAAAAGGGGGCTAGCATAGCATAGAATGTAACAGTATATAATTAGCAACTAGCATTGCACACAACATATACAGGAGAAGCTAACCTGCTAGGCTAGCAAGCCTCAGGTTATGGGCTTGCCTAATTAACATTGTAAAGGGTAACAGTTAGCAGCTAGCAAGGCTAATAGATAGCAGGGGCTATGGGGGCAAGGATGATAACATGTAACAGACACCATCAGGAAGCCCAAAGAGCGGCTTGCCCGTGTGGGGAGGTGTCCGGTTGGTTAGTTAGTGTGGAGGCCAGGAGTTTATAGAGCTGTGGTAAACCTGGGCTGCTGGAAACTGGGTGGGGGTCTCCAACCCCAGGCTAGGCCACAGATTGGCTGACCAGGTCAGCTGACTCTGTTGCCCGGAAACCTGGTCACTAACCAATAGGTGTGAAGTTATCACGCAGTCTCACTGCAGAATTAGAATCCATTAAATCCTAACCACATCCATGAAAACATCAAATTTCAAAGTTACTCTGAACGTCAAATTTTGAAGTGTTTTTGACATCTTGCATTGACTATTCCTGCTTAGTATAGATCCATTTCTCCAAACTTCAAATTTAGAAGGTTCAGAGTTAATACTTTAGATAGGGTTAAAACATGACGTTTAGGCACTCATTCCAAATGGTTATGGTAAGGGTTTTTGTTTGGGATAGGGTAAAATAACAAGTGTCCACCACTGGGATCAAACACTCAACCTTCTGATACAGAATCATGAGGTTATGCAACCTTGCTATGCAGAATCATGCAACCTTCTGATACAGAAACATGGGATTATGCCCATCTACCACCCCCGCCCACAATACCCTAGCAAAACCCAAGCCTACTTGATGGTAATAGTGCTCACTATTGCCTGGTTTTGAAGGCATTTTTCTGGACATGGATAGAGGACATGGATAGACGTCCAATTTCAAAGTCACTCTTTAGCAATCTGCCTGGGGAAGTGGCCTTCTGCAGCAGGACAATAGACATGTTTTTTATTTTACCTTTATTTAACTAGGCAAGTCAGTTAATTAAGAACAAATTCTTATTTTCAACTAGGACCTAGGAACAGTGGGTTAACTGCCTTGTTCAGGGACAGAACGACAGAGTTATACCTCGTCAGCTCGGGGATTGGGGACGAGGCCAGAGGTTGGAAGCTACCTTAGCTGTAAGAAGTCACAAAGTGTGTCTCTAAAAATAAGGTGCTATCTGGAACCTAAAAGGGTTATTCGCCTGTCCCGATAGGAGAACTCTTTGAAGAATCCTTGTTGGTTCCAACCCTTGGTTTGTACGATAAACTACAAGCATTGAATTGATAATAAACCTCTCTGTAAACTATCACTGAAATAGAAACACAGCAGAATACATCATAAACATATAATCCCCATAGTCTATTAACCTTTCCCAAATACATTTTTCTGTTACCAATCATTCTATGCTGTGTGTGTGTGTGTGTGTGTGTGTGTGTGTGTGTGTGTGTGTGTGTGTGTGTGTGTGTGTGTGTGTGTGTGTGTGTGTGTGTGTGTGTGTGTGTGTGTGTGTGTGTGTGTGTGTTTGTGTGTGTGTGTGTGTGTGCTTGCTTATCAGCACTGACATTGCCATGTCACTGGAGAGTTCATGTAATGTTGCTGAGACAAGAGAAAAGGCACACATTGCTGTCTGATAATCCATTAAATCCTAACCACAAACATAAGGCAAGCAAAACAAACAAACCGTCTGAGGGCTGAGCCGCTCCACCGCCACAGGGGCTCTCATGAGACGACGCTGCACAGAACCTCTTGCATAAGAAACGTTGGCGTTCATAAAGTAAATTAGGAACAGCTGAGTTTAGAACGTTCTGACAGTGGATCTGGAGTTGTGTTGTTTTCTAATTAGAAGAAGAAAAATAACATCCTGAAAGTTTAAAAAAGAACACTTGATTCAAATAGTTTATTGGATGATAAAATGGTTGACAAATGTGAGTTGAACTATATGAACAAAGCACAGCAGGAACTTACATTAGACACAGTGCATTCTTCTGTTCTTCTGAACAATTTGGTTATAATGATTAACGCGTCCTCTCCCTCTCCTATTCAGTGTGAGAGCACAATATCATGGGCAATTTAATCATCATCTGCAGAAGGATGGTTGCTGTCACAGAGTCGCAGGTTGGTCATTATTGGGAAGCCTGATTAGTTTCTGAATGAGATATTAATGGACTGTCTGTAATGAAACCATCTCTAACATACAATTCACATTCACAGTGACCCATACTGGGAGTCTATCTCAAAAGCTCAGCCAACAAAAGAGAATGATAACTTGTGAATTATCAATTGTCTTTAACCTTTAAAAAAAATATGTGAATTCTTGAGAGTTTGAGGCCTTGTGGATTTATCTTTACATTCTTCTTGTCAGCCATTTTGGTCAATAACTTACTTGATGAATAAATAAAATAAACTGCTTTCATATTTACAAGGTTGCAGTGCTAAATCGAACATATTCTAAATATCATATTATTTACATTGCTAAATGGACAAATTAATAGCACACTGGGTTACAATGATTTGAAGTGCAAAATAGTTTAAAGTAATGCCATTCCTGGACATCAACACAAGCAAACTAGGCGACTGCAGAACAAACCTTCCAGAGCCTTCAGAAATGTACAATGTATTCTACAATCGATTTCAACTAAACTACAAGACAGTTTATTATCTTTTAAACCAGCTCCAACTTTGATATTTAATACAGTACTATAGAGACACAAGGGTGTAGACATGTATACATTCTTACTCTAGATGTATGAACACTTTACAATATTACAATACCTGTGAATCATGTAGGAAATCTACAGAAATGCTCCTAAGGAGTTTTATGGAGCCTTGAATCAAGAATCATTATAGAGAAAAAGAAACATTGATGGATACTTTACTGCCATTTAAATCAAGCCTGTTATGTTTTTATTATTGCTGTCCTTCTCCCGGATAAATAGAGAGATAAAGCAGCGAGCGGCGGGTGGACTGTGCCAGCCCAACATTTTAGGGAGTCCTTTTGGAATAGTAAAGATGCCTGTATGATGTATGCGGGGCTCTGAGGTTGCTGAGAGGACACAAAGAGGAACGCTTACAGAGAGAAAATTAAAAGGAGTGGGAGAGAGACGAAGAGAGAGACAGAGGGAGGGAGAAAGATAGCTAAGGGGAAGAGGGTGAGATAAACAGTGGAAGAGGCTTAGACCGAGACGAAGCGAGAGACAGTTAGCTAGCTGTGATTTCATAGTGCCGGCTCAAGTTGAGGCCTGTAGAAGACCTGTCCAAAGGCCAACCTGCGTTTCAGCTTTATCCACAGCAGCTCTCTCTCTCCCTCTGGGAACCCTTCATGAAGCCCCTGTTGTCCTCGGCTAGACGGCACAGGTATGGGATCACTACGTTCACAGGCCCATAGCGAGCACACTTATACACAGAGAAACCTGCCTGGCCTGGAGGGAGGAGACGGGTAGGATAATGGAGAACAGACACAAAGGTCACAGGGACATTTTGTAGAGTAACACAAAGCTATATGATACAGTAGTAACAGGGATTTCACTAGCTAGAACAAAAAGAAGAAGACAACAATAAACATGTCGTCCCCCTAAATGATGCAGTGCCCCCTTTGGGCCAATTGAGATATTGCATGTAACTTACAAATTTCAGTTAATTACTATAGCTCCCGCATTGGGCAAATCAGAGTAATTTTGTAGATGCCAGATCTCTATGGCAAGACTCATCATTCACCCAGGTTTCGTCAAAATCGTCACAGTGCTGTCTCAGATATTGTGTGTGACTAACGCATGACAGAACGAACGTACGGATGGAGACAGATCCAGTCCCCTCTCCGATTTCATCGTGGGGGACAATTAAAGAAATATTGAGGAGTTCAGAAGTGGAAAGTTATGGACAAAATGTGCTGTTTCTGTGATGCGTTGGAACAAAAGCCTGCATACCATGTGGAGTTGAACACCCCTGATGTGTTTGATGGACAAACTTGTGTCTGTGAGAAGAATTCCAAAAATGCAATTCAAAATAATTAAAAAAAATACCCTGTTTGTCATTTTGTGATGTGTTATTGTTCAGAAAGAAAACACTGCATAGAAATATGTTTAATCCTTTATTGAGCAATGAATTATGCAAGTCTTGGCAATATGGAATCAGGCCCAACTGCGTGTCAATGTACACAATCAAGAAAAGTAAAAATAGGTTAAAAGCACTTATAGTTTGAGAAAATCAATATTTTTATAGAAATGTAATGTCCATGTGCTGGTATGTGTGAGCAGTCAGTGTAGAGCAGTCAGTGTAGGGAGCCATCCTCCTCAGAGCAGTCAGGGTAGGGAGCCATCCTCCTCAGAGCAGTCAGGGTAGGGAGCCATCCTCCTCAGAGCAGTCAGGGTAGGGAGCCATCCTCCTCAGAGCAGTCAGGGTAGGGAGCCATCCTCTTCAGAGCAGTCAGGGTAGGGAGCCATCCCCCTCAGAGCAGTCAGGGTAGGGAGCCATCCTCCTCAGAGCAGTCAAGGTATAGAGCCATCCTCCTCAGAGCAGTCAGGGTAGGGAGCCATCCTCCTCAGAGCAGTCAAGGTATGGAGCCATCCTCCTCAGAGCAGTCAGGGTATGGAGCCATCCTCCTTAGAGCAGTCAAGGTATGGAGCCATCCTCCTCAGAGCAGTCAGGGTAGGGAGCCATCCTCCTCATTGTGTCTGTGATCTATGCCAGGCCTTGGCAGTAGATTAGATTATGGAGATTTGCCTCCTGATGGTGTTCTTCACTGTGTCCTCGTTGTGTGAAGCCAACTTGACATTGGCGTTTCTGTCAGTCCAATATCATCCAGAATGGAGTCTAGACACCTTGTAGTACACAGACATGACAGACAATTAAACCATAGTACTGTCCCTGACACGTTGTTACACAGCTGTGACAAAGCAGTGTCTGAAATGTCACCCTACGTCCTATAAGTGCAGTACTTTTGGCCAGAACAGAGCTATAAGTGCAGTACTTCTGGTCAGATCAAAGCTGTAAGTGCAGTACTTTTGGTCAGATCAGAGCTATAAGTGCAATACTTTTGGTCAGAACAGAGCTATAAGTGCAGTACTTTTGGTCAGATCAGAGCTATAAGTGCAATACTTTTGGTCAGATCAGAGCAGTAAGTGCAGTACTTTTGGTCAGATCAGAGCTATAAGTGCAGTACTTTTGGTCAGATCAGAGCTATAAGTGCAGTACATTTGGTCAGATCAGAGCTATAAGTGCAGTACTTTTGGTCAGATCAGAGCTATAAGTGCAGTACTTTTGGTCAGATCAGAGCTATAAGTGCAGTACTTTTGGTCAGATCAGAGCAGTAAGTGCAGTACTTTTGGTCAGATCAGAGCTATAAGTGCTGTACTGGTGGTCAGATCAGAGATACAGTTTAGTTATTCAACACTATTAAAACTTTTTTTAAACTATAACTATGTGTTAAGTATGTTTTCATGTATTCAGTGTCTGTTAGTATGAATAGATTCATCCTTTACCTGTGGTACATCATTTTAGTGGTCCCACGGTCAGGGTCAATAAGGTCCTCGTATCCAATGTCTTCCCCCTGCTACATGTAGGCTCCATGCACAAGCCCTCCCTTCTCGACAACTCAACATCCATGGTCACGTTATTATAGGCCTCCTACAATGGAAGAGAGAGGAGAGGATGACAACTCAACATCTATGGTCACGTTATTATAGGCCTCCTACAATGGAAGAGAGAGGAGAGGATGACAACTCAACATCTATGGTCACGTTATTATAGGCCTCCTACAATGGAAGAGAGAGGAGAGGATGACAACTCAACATCCATGGTCATGTTATTATAGGCCTCCTACAATGGAAGAGAGAGGAGAGGATGACAACTCAACATCCATGGTCATGTTATTATAGGCCTCCTACAATGGAAGAGAGAGGAGAGGATGACAACTCAACATCCATGGTCACGTTATTATAGGCCTCCTATGGCAATGTGTGACTACAGGGTCTCTAACCTTGAGGTAACACTGGAAGGAGGGCAACGCGTGACTACAGGGTCTCTAACCTTGAGGTAACACTGGAAGGAGGGCAAAGCGTGACTACAGGGTCACTAACCTTGAGGTAACACTGGAAGAAAGGCAACACGTGACTACAGGGTCTCTAACCTTGAGGTAACACTGGAAGGAGGGCAACGCGTGACTACAGGGTCTCTAACCTTGAGGTAACACTGGAAGGAGGGCAACGCGTGACTACAGGGTCACTAACCTTGAAGTAACACTGGAAGGAAGGCAACGCGTGACTACAGGGTCACTAACCTTGATGTAACACTGGAAGGAAGGCAACGCGTGACTACAGGGTCTCTAACCTTGAGGTAACACTGGAAGGAGGGCAACGCGTGACTACAGGGTCACTAACCTTGAGGTAACACTGGAAGGAGGGCAACGCGTGACTACAGGGTCACTAACCTTGAGGTAACACTGGAAGGAGGGCAACACGTGACTACACGGTCTCTAACCTTGAGGTAACACTGGAAGGAAGGCAACGCGTGACTACAGGGTCACTAACCTTGAGGTAACACTGGAAGGAAGGCAACGCGTGACTACAGGGTCACTAACCTTGAGGTAACACTGGAAGGAAGGCAACGCGTGCCTACAGGGTCACTAACCTTGAGGTAACACTGGAAGGAAGGCAACGCGTGACTACAGGGTCACTAACCTTGAGGTAACACTGGAAGGAAGGCAACGCGTGCCTACAGGGTCACTAACCTTGAGGTAACACTGGAAGGAAGGCAACGCGTGACTACAGGGTCTCTAACCTTGATGTAACACTGGAAGGAAGGCAACGCGTGACTACGGGTCTCTAACCTTGAGGTAACACTGGAAGGAAGGCAACACGTGACTACAGGGTCTCTAACCTTGAGGTAACACTGGAAGGAAGGCAACGCGTGACTACAGGGTCACTAACCTTGAGGTAACACTGGAAGGAGGGCAACGCGTGACTACAGGGTCTCTAACCTTGAGGTAACACTGGAAGGTGATGAAGATGGGAGGTTTCAGGCGAACACTGTGCTCCTCTGCATGCTGCAACACAGAGGAACCAGGTTCTAGCCAACAACGATTAGTTCTACTTCAATACAGACACATAAGCTACATGCTTTTTTCAAGAATCAAAGGAAACATAACTTTTAGAAAGCAGTAGTGTGATTACATTACATCACATAGCATAGCATAGCTATGGCTGTGTCCATAGCAGGCATTTTGGATATGCGCAAATAGAAAGTTTTTTAGTATATTACATGTAGTATGCTTTAAATGCCAGCATGTCATACTCATTTAGACTTTTCACATAGTAAAATTCGCTGCACACTATTGAGGAAGGGAATCATTTGTTTGACAACAGAAGGTAATGCACTCTACCAAAATTAACAATGGCATGAATCAATGGAATTCTGCATTAAATGCCACGTTCTCAGTAGGATGAGCCTAGTATGTTGATAATAGTTGCCATACTGCATTAGTGTTTACTAAACAGTGCGTTCTTAATAATAAAGTATGTAGTATGATTAGTACACAGTATGTAGTTTTAGTAAGTAGCAGGCAAGACTGATTTCGGCCAATGACTTTATATAGCCCTTTAATGTGTTTACCTTGGCCAGGTCAACCTCTGCAGCATTCTGTTAATCTGTTTCTCCCCCCTCCTCAGTGAACTCACTGAGCAGAGGTTCCAGCTGACCTGTCTAAGCAAACAGAATATGTTTACCTGTCTGTGGCACAGTGAATCACGCTGTCTCAGCAAACACAGGAGACAGGGCCTTCTCAACCATTAAATCTTGCTAAGTCTGGCACTGGAGATAGTGTGTCACACAGCCAGAGAGGACAAGAAAGACTTTATCTGAGACCCACCGAGACACTTTCCAATTGATGCAACTCCTTTCAAGCACCCATTATTTTCTAAATCCTGGGATCAACTCAAAAATGTCAATCTTACCAATTTAATAGTGCAAACAATTGAACAAGTCAATTGAAACGTACCGCAGGGTTTGGCAGTGTTTTCAGAATGACTTGAGTGTGATACAAATTCATATTGTGTCTGTCTAGGCTTATCTCCTACATTATTTCCATTGGCTTGCATTGCTTACCTCTATCAGTCTATGCAAATCCCTGACTGTCACTCAGAAACTTATTGCAGTGTCTGCCTGCCAGTGTGTGTGTAAACTCTCCTCCCCCTCTGAAGTATAGTCTACTGATGTAACAAGCCTGATTCAGAAATTAGGAAGAGAATGGATTCACTTTTTCAAAGCTAGTAAATTATACTATAGATATGATGTTTCACATTGGATTTATTAACTACAAAATATAAATAAAACTAAACTAAACTATAAAATAAAGGTAAAAAAAAAGAAAAAAAGTTGAGTAACTGGAGCATCAAGTGAACATGATTGGAGCATCCAAGTGAACATGATTATATTATGCTACAGTGTATGTTGTATATACCTGTAGAAGATCCATCTCTAGCCTTCTCTCTGATGCCTCCATGCCCTCCTTCCCCTGCTGTGCCACCAGGAAGCTGAAGAAACACCTCTATTTCATCAGAACCTCAGAGAACCGGAGCTATGGAGAGAGAAGTAGAGAGTAATAACAAGCACTAGAGCACTTTACGAGAGAGTCAAACCCCTCAGCTTAGTGGGTGCAACATGTGGTGGTGAATAAGGTGAGTTTCCCCCTTAATAAGTAAAGCACTTTGATCATCTTGAAAAAGCTTTATATAAATCCAATCAACTATTATAAATTGATATTCTGATCCCTTCCTAACCCAACCTACCAGGAACTGAGGTCGGTCCAGTGGAGTCATCTTGATAGCAGAGAAGCCATCCATTGAGCTCCCACCAAGACAGGACAAATGTGCTTAGTGTGTAAGCCACAGTAATATCAATCCAAAATGTTGTACACATATAAACATTTCACTCAGTGTTCATTCCATGACATAGATTGACCAGGTGAATTAATGTGAAAGCTATGATTCCTTATTGAAGTCTCCTATTAAATCCGTTTCAGAGTAGATGAATGGGAGGAGAAAGGTTAAAGAAGGATTTTTAAGCCTCGACATAATTGAGGCGTGGATTGTGTATGTGTGCTGTTCAGAAGGTGAATGGACAAGAAAAAAATATTTAAGTGCCTTTGAACAGGTTGTGGTAGTAGGTGCCAGGCGCACCGGTTTGAGTGTGTCAAGAATTGCAACGCTGCTGGGTTTTTCACGCTCAACAGTTTCCCGTGTCTATTAAGAATGGTCCACCACCCAAAGGACATCTAGCCAACTTGATACAACTGTGGGAAGTATTGGAGGCAACATGGGCCAGCATCTCTGTTTCAAGCTTTCGATATCTTGTAGAGCCCGACGAATTGAGGCAAAAGGGTGTACAAACCTATTCCCCCTCAGGAGACTTGATTTGGCTAGAGTCCTCAGATCCTCAAAAGGTTTTACAGCTGCACCATCGAGAGCGTCCTGACAGGTTGCATCACTGCCTGTTATGGCAAATGCTCGGCCTCCGACCGCAAGGCACTACAGAGAGTAGTGCGCACGGCCCTGTGCATAAGGTTACGTAAAGGAGTATTTTCCTAAGTATTGAAATAATTATGGTCTTGAAGTTGTGAGTGAGACTATCATAATCCCAAGAAACTACAAAAAAGTACATGATAATTACTGTTATACTGCACAGAAAAAGTACTGTAACTGAACTGTAACTGAATATAAAAAAGACTCTCTAACCCCACAACCACCCAGTCTTCCTCTCTGTATTGTGTCTTTCTGCAGGCATACCAGATGCTTTGATACACTTGAGGAAGGACTCCATGTTTTGATCACATTTAGCCTCGTCTGCTTCGAAATATGTCTTGGCTCCGGCCCCTCCCCCTTGGCGGTCCGCGAACTGTCGTGAGCCTTGTACTTATTTTCTCTGCGGTCATCGCCTACGGGGGAGGGAAGGGTGCAACAAACACACCAGCATCCCTCCCTATTGCAACCATTTGCATCATACACTACCGGTCAAAGGTTTTAGAACATTGACTCATTCAAGGGTTCTTCTTTATTTTTGCTATTTTCTACATTGTAAAATAATACTGAAGACATCAAAACTATGAAACAACACATATGGAATCATGTAGTAACCAAAAAAGTGTTAAACAAATCAAAATATATGTTATATTTGAGATTCTTCAAATAGCAACCCTCTGCATGATGACAGCTTTGCATACTCTTGGCATTATCTCAACCAGCTTCATGAGTTAGTCACCGGGAATGCATTTCAGTTACCAGGCGTGCCTTCTTAAAAGTTAATTTGTAGAATTTATTTCCTTCTTAATGCGTTTGAGCCAATCAGTTGTGTTGTGATAAGTTATATAATTTGAATAATCTCAAATATAAAATGTATTTTGATTTATGAAACACTTTTGCTTACTACATGATTCCAAATGTGTTATTTCATAGTTTTGATATCTTCACTATTATTCTACAATGTAGAAAATAATACAAATAAAGAAAAACCCTGGAATGGTAGTGTGTACAGTGGCTAGTGAAATTATTCACCCACTTAGCATTTTTCCTATTTTGTTGCTTACAACCTGGAATTAAAATAGATTTGGGGGGTTTGTATCATTTGATTTGCACAACATGCCTATCACTTAGATGATGCAAAATATTTGTTCTAATGAAACAAACAAGAAATAAGACAAAAAAAACAGAAAACTTGAGCATGTATAACTATTCACCCCCCAAAGTCAATACTTTGTAGAGCCACCTTTTCCAGCAATTACAGCTGCAAGTCTCTTGGGGTATGTCTCTATAAACTTGGCACATCTAGCCACTGTGATATTTGCCAATTATTCAAGGAAAAACTGCTCCAGCTCCTTCAAGTTGGATGTGTTCTGCAATCTTTTTTTAAGTGGTGGATCAGTTAAAACCTCTCTGGGATATAAAAAAGCCAGGGAAAATGCGGAGCGCCAAATTCAAATAAATTACTATAAAAATCTGACTTTCATTAAATCACAAATGCAAGATAGCAAATTAAAGCTACACGTGTTGTGAATCCAGCCAACATGTCAGATTACAAAAAGGCTTTTCGGCGAAAGCAAAAGATGCTATTATCTGAGGATAGCACCCCAGTAAACAAAGAGAGAGAAGCGTATTTCAACCCTGCAGGCACGACACAAAACACAGAAATAAAAATATAATTCATGACTTATCTTTGAGAAGCTTTTGTTGGCACTCCAATATGTTCCATAAACATCACAAATTGTCCTTTTGTTCGATGAATTCCGGCAATATATATCCAAAATGTCCATTTATTCGGCGCGTTTGATCCAGAAAAACACTGGTTCCAACTTGCGCAAAATATCTCAAAAGTTTCCTGTAAACTTTGTCAAAACATTTCAAACTACTTTTGTAATACAACTTTAGGTATTTTGTAACGTACATAATCAATAAAATTGAAGACAGGATGATCTGTGTTCAACACAGGAGGAAAACAAACTGTAGCTAGCTTTCTGGTCACGCGCCTCTATCTAACAGTACACTTCAAGTGACCCTCGTTCAAGATGGCCGTACTTCTTCATTACACAAAGGAATAACCTCAACCAATTTCTAAAGACTGTTGACATCCAGTGGAAGTTGTAGGAACTGCAAGAAGGTCCCTTAAAAAGCTGGATTCCCAATGAAACCTCATTGAAAGGAGAGTGACCTCAAAAAAATCGGAATGGTTTGTCAAATCAAATCAAATCAAATGTTATTTGTCACATACACATGGTTAGCAGATGGTAATGCGAGTGTAGCAAAATGCTTGTGCTTCTAGTTCCGACAATGCAGTAATAACCAACGAGTAATCTAGCTAAGAATTCTCAAAACTACTACCTTATACACATAAGTGTAAAGGGATAACGTAATATGTACATAAAGATATATGAATGAGTGATGGTACAGAGCGGCATAGGCAAGATGCAGTAGATGGTATCGAGTACAGTATATACATATGAGATGAGTATGTAAACAAAGTGGCATAGTTTAAAGTGGCTAGTGATACATGTATCACATAATGATGCAGTAGATGATATAGAGTACAGTATATACGTATACATATGAGATAAATAATGTAGGGTATGTAAACATTATATTAAGTAGCATTGTTTAAAGTGGCTAGTGATATATTTTACATGAATTCCAATGAATTCCCATTAAAGTGGCTGGAGTTGAGTCAGTGTGTTGGCAGCAGCCACTCAATGTTAGTGGTGGCTGTTTAACAGTCTGATAGCCTTGAGATAGAAGCTGTTTTTCAGTCTCTCGTTCCCAGCTTTGATGCACCTGTACTGACCTCGCCTTCTGGACGATAGCGGGGTGTGGCTCGGGTGGTTGTTGTCCTTGATGATCTAAATGGCCTTCCTGTGACATCGGGTGGTGTAGGTGTCCTGGAGGGCAGGTAGTTTGCCCCCGGTGATGCGTTGTGCAGACCTCACTACCCTCTGGAGAGCCTTACAGTTGTGGGCAGAGCAGTTGCCGTACGAGGCGGTGATACAGCCCGACAGGATGCTCTCGATTGTGCATCTGTAGAAGTTTGTGAGTGCTTTTGGTGACAAGCCGAATTTCTTCAGCCTCCTGCAGTTGAAGAGGCGCTGCTGCGCCTTCTTCACGATGCTGTCTGTGTGGGTGGACCAATTCAGTTTGTCTGTGATGTGTACGCCGAGGAACTTAAAACTTACTACCCTCTCCACTACTATTCCATCAATGTGGATAAGGGGGTGTTCCCTCTGCTGTTTCCTGAAGTCCACAATCATCTCCTTAGTTTTGTTGACGTTGAGTGTGAGGTTATTTTCCTGACACCACACTCTGAGGGCCCTCACCTCCTCCCTGTAGGCCGTCGTTGTTGGTAATCAAGCCTACCACTGTTGTGTCGTCCGCGAACTTGATGATTGAGTTGGAGGCGTGCATGGCCACGCAGTCGTGGGTGAACAGGGAGTACAGGAGAGGGCTCAGAACGCACCCTTGTGGGGCCCCAGTGTTGAGGATCAGCGGGGTGGAGATGTTGTTACCTTCCCTCACCACCTGGGGGCGGCCCATCAGGAAGTCCAGTACCCAGTTGCACAGGGCGGGGTCGAGACCCAGGGTCTCGAGCTTGATGACGAGTTTGGAGGGTACTATGGTGTTAAATGCTGAGCTGTAGTCGATGAACAGTATTCTCACATAGGTATTCCTCTTGTCCAGATGGGTTAGTGCAGTGTGCAGTGTGGTTGAGATTGCATCGTCTGTGGACCTATTTGGACGGTAAGCAAATTGGAGTGGGTCTAGGGTGTCAGGTAGGGTGGAGGTGATATGGTCCTTGACTAGTCTCTCAAAGCACTTTGTGATGACGGAAGTGAGTGCTACGGGGCGGTAGTAGTTAGTCCTTGGGGTTTCGCCTGCTAAATAAGTTATGTTATACTCACAGACATGATTCAAACAGTTTTAGAAACTTCAGAGTGTTTTCTATCCGTGAGTAGCAGGCAGTTGAATTATGAGTAATATAAGTAGCAGGCAGTTGAATTCGGGCAAGCATTTCATCCGGATGTGAAAATACTGACCCCTGTCACCAATAACTTTTTATATTGCGGAAAGATTGTTGCTTCCATCAATGTAATTGTCTGCATAATTTCCAATCCCCAAAATATTTTGGGGGGTAAATATATATATCCATATACATACACGTATGCATACATATACAAATATATACATACACATACCTATATAGACATACATACTTTTTAAAGAATATAACTTTATTATTCCCCGCAAACCCTACCACCCTTTCCCCAATTGGAATAAACTAATAAACACTTAGGCTTCTACCTTCAGTTTATAAATCTTATACACAATTTACAGACACAATCTATTTTACAATAGTTATATTTTGTTTGTTTTTAGTCCTTCTTCTACTTCTGATGTCCATCCAGTTGGTTTTCTATTTGTAACCATGTTATTTCACAACATTTCTGAACCTATATAAATTTTACAGACCCTGTATGTTTTAGAATTGGTTATCTTGTTATTAGTCCCACCCTTCAGCTCCATTCAACCCCTCTCTTCTATCTCTCAACTATAACTATTCTATTTGCCATATATTTTTCAACTGTGCTGCTTCACAAAAGTACTGAATCTTTCTATTCTCATAGCGTCAACAGAAAAAAAAGAAGTTTATTTGTCACGTGCGCCGAATACAACAGGTGTAGATCTTACAGTGAAATGCTTACTTACAGGCTCTAACCAATAGTGCGGAGAAAAAAAAGTATGTTTGTGTGTGTGTGTAGATAAGTAAAGAAATAAAACAACAGTAAAAAGACATTTGAAAAAAAGAGTAGCAAGGCTATATACAGACACCGGTTAATCAGGCTTATTGAGGTAGTATGTACATGTAGGTATCGTTAAAGTGACTATGCATATACACCAAACGTGTTTGCTTATTTTTTTATTTAATTAATAAGCAATGGATTTTTTCTGGCCACTCTTCCGTAAAGCCCAGCTCTGTGGAGTGTACGGCTTAAAGTGGTCCTATGGACAGATACTCCCATCTCCGCTGTGAATCTTTGCAGCTCCTTCAGGGTTATCTTTGGTCTCTTTGTTGCCTCTCTGATTAATGCCCTCCTTGCCTGGTCCATGTGATTTGGAGGGCGGACCGTTCGTGGCAGTTTTGTTGTGGTGCCATATTCTTTACATTTTTTAATACTGGATTTAATGGTGCTCCGTGGGATGTTGAAAGTTTCTGATATTTTTTTACAACCCAATCCTGATCTGTACTTCTCCACAACTTTGTCCCTGACCTGTTTGGAGAGCTCCTTGGTCTTCATGGTGCTGTTTGCTTGGTGGTGCCCCTTGCCTAGTGGTGTTGCAGACTCTGGGGCCTTTCAGAACATGTGTATATACAGTGGGGCAAAAAAGTATTTAGTCAGCCACCAATTGTGCAAGTTCTCCCACTTAAAAAGATGAGAGAGGCCTGTAATTTTCATCATACGTACACTTCAACTATGACAGACAAAATGAGAGAAAAAAAATCCAGAAAATCACATTGTAGGATTTTTAATTAATTTATTTGCAAATTATGGTGGAAAATAAGTATTTGGTCAATAACAAAAGTTCATCTCAATACTTTGTTATATACCCTTTGTTGGCAATGACAGAGGTCAAACATTTTCTGTAAGTCTTCACATGGTCTCTATTGCATTCCACACCGCCCTTTCCCACCTGGACAAAAGGAACACCTACAGTATACTGAGATCATGTGAAAGATTATGTGACACTTAGATAGCACACAGGTGGACTTTATTTAACTCATTCTGTGACTTCTGAAGGTAATTGGTTGCACCAGATCTTATTTAGGGGCTTCATAGCAAAGGGGGTGAATACATATGCATGCACCACTTTTCTGTTTTACATTTATTTTATTTTATTGAAACAAGTAATTTTTTTCATGCCCATTACATGAAATCCAAATAGAAATCTATTTCAATTACAGGTTGTAATGCAACAAAATAAGAAAAACGCCAAGGGGGATGAATACTTTTGCAAGGCAATGTAGTTAGTCCCTCAAATGTAAGCCTAACACCCAAACAGACGGACTTGCTTAAGCTTTCTTTCTCTGCAGCGGACACACGTGATCTGTCAACAAAAAAGGAGAGAAAAAGAAAGCTGAATGATTCACTCGTTATGGATGTGAACAGTATTATAGTGTTCATTATGTTGGAGCTCGCCACAGTCCACACACAAACATTGACATTAAATTCCTTGGTGAACATGAGCCTGGCACATCAAATCCCATTCCATTTGTTTAAATAACCACAATTCCATGAACTGTATTGCCCTTGAGGCACCAGCCGGTGGATATAGGACACATCTCACCACAGGTGGCCCCAGATAGACTGATTGAGCTATCCCTGCCCATGTTTAAAATGGACCTTCACGAAGTGCACTCAGACACACTATACAGCTGGACCTATGTCCATACCATTACAGATCACAGAAATGAGGTCTGACTCATGTGACCACTCAGGGGCCAGTAAGCTTGATGGCTATTCAGCCTGGTCACACCAGATCCAGTGCAGTATTCGACATTCATCCTGGTCCACAGAATGTTGGGAGATGCCTTCAATACCGGGCCACTAGGGGCAATGGTGAGCACTATTACCATCAAGTGAGCGTTGTGGATGGGGATGGACGTAAGCCATGAGCTCTGGCTCCAAGGATTGCAGGTTCAATCCCACTGCTAGGCACTCTTTTCTTCTTTTTCTTTTATTCCCAAACCTTAACCCTTAACCAATCGGAATCAATGCCTAAACTTAACCGTCAAACTTTATCTCCCATTTGGACCATGGTCGAATACCGTGTCAGTCCGTGAGATATTGTTGGGGTATTTGGACGTAAGAAAGTTTGGTAACGGGGTAGATGGTATCATGGCATGTCTGGACTGTAAGTGGAATACATTCATCATACATGAGATGGAAATGTAAATATCTAGGGGGTGGGTTGTTAATTGGGTTGGTTATTTGTGTGTAAATGTATGAGCTGTTTTTTTTCTTCTTGGGAACGATTCTATTCTATTATTTTATATTCCATTCCATTCCCCTCTTGTTCATACTGTCTCTCACTCACATGCTGCTGAGATGCTGCCTGGTGCAAGTGTCTTTGATAAGTCACATGAGTACATGTCAAGCACAATTGTATCAGAAAGTGGTCTTGCATCAAAGTGGACAAGCTAACTCTTCCTGGCTTATGCCTTGCAAGTCTGTTTTTTACCAACACAAAGGTCTGACTGTCTTCTGATGGCAGACAAAGTCCAGACTAAGCCGAAAACTAAACAGCAGAAGTGACTGGGGTGTCCTGTCCTAATATTATTTTCATGGTAGAGTTAGGAGATTTTTCAATCAGGGCAGGGAGTGAGTAAAAGCCACACTGTCTTACATCTGTTTTTGCATATTAAACAAGATCTCAGGCAGCCATTGATCTGAGTCAACAGAGCTGATCGCTTGCTGATTCTGAAATGTACCTGACCAGAGTGACCTCTTTCAGAGAGAGACAGACACAGAGAAACACGCAGTCCTTTGGCATTATGTCCCTATTGCTCTCTCTCTCTCGCTCACACTCTCCCTCTCTTTCTTTCTCTCTCTCTTTCTCACTCGCTCTCTCGCACTGGATGCAATTCAGACCCATTTACTTATTTTTAGGCGTGTAATCTCAAAGTTAAAGTTATCCTCCAAAGAGGGGCTAATGAAGGTGAGTTCAAAAGAAAAACTTAGGATAACTCAGTGTGACTACATAGCTGCATGATCTAACCCATATGAAGCCTAGCTCTCCTCAGAGAGAACGGTTGTGTAAGTTTTTCCTGGCCTGTCATACAGGTTTATATCAGAGCAGGGATCCGACTGTCTCTACTGACTCTGTCTTGTGCTGCTGCAGCTTGCCTCATGTGACAGAATTCCTGAAGAGTGAGAGTTCCGAGAGGACAGCCAATCAGGCGAGGAGGGCCTTGACCCAACCGACCAATGGGGTCTGGACAGACTAGTGTTTACATCCTGAGAGGGATATCAAATTATAGCCTGTCCCTGGCTTCAAACGAGGGGAAAATCATACTGTGGTCGTTCACCCTGGTTAGATCTGGATGCCTTTCATTCAGAATAAGGAAATAACCTTTGTTTGCGGAAACATTTTTGATGTGTGAAAAATAAAAACTGGTTTGCTTAACAAGATGTCTGTGTGCTCTCAGAAGTATATAGTACTTTGAATTCATACACAAAACAATCCCCTATTTTCATTCTGATAAAGGGACACACACACCTGTTTTCTTATAAGCCAACATTAACATGTGATGTTGTTCTACTAACGATGGCTGCTGGGACCCCACCAGAACATTTAGTAAAACCTGAAGTTCTAGCAACATTCTGTTTTTTGGTCGATGAAATAGGTTAGGAAGAGCATTTAAAGTAATAAGCAAATCTCTTCAGTCACTGCGTCCTGTGTGAGGTCCTCCTTTACATGGGGCGGAAGGGTATCCTAGTGGTTAGAGTGTTGGACTAGTAACTAAAAGGTTGCAAGTTCAAATCCCTGAGCTGACAAGGTACAAATCTGTTGTGCTGCCTCTGAACAGGCTGTCATTGAAAATAAGAATTTGTTCTTAACTGGCCTAGTTAAAGGTAAAATAACACTGTGGTCCAGGATGGAGCCCTGTTCTTCTGAATCAGGGGCTTGAAGGGCCTAATCAATTTATTTCAACTGACTGATTTCCTTGCATAAACGGTAACTTAGTAAAATCTTTGAAAGTGTTGCAGAAATGCAACATATTTTTGTTCAGTATAATTAAAGTCAGCATCGCAGGATAGACATATCAGAAAGTGTAACCACAGAAGGAAACCTTGATGTAAACAGCATGATGTGCCTATTTTGTATTTAACTAGGCAAGAGAAATCGTCATTAAGCAAAATTTCTTATTTTTGTGTTAACTGCCTTGTTCAGGGGCAGAACGACATATTACCTTGTCAGCTCAGGGTTTTGATCTGGCAAACTTTTGGTTACTTGTCCAACACTATAACCACTAGGCTACCTGTCGCGCCTCTAATTTTGATTTATATGCACTTCGCCAGTTTGAGCTTTACAACAGGGGGAGGAAAAGAAAAAGGATTGATTAGTATAGGCCTACCAAACCTCCGTATCAATCAAAAGGTCATAAGAGCATAGTGTGAAAACCACCAAACTTCTGAACAGTTCTAAATTGTCTTTACTCTCGTATGCTTCCTGTGTATGCTCAAAATCAATAGAGGTCTTTGGAGAGGGGGAAGCATTTCTGCTTTTCCGTGGAGTCCAACTGTGTGCTCGCGTCCTACTCCGCTTAGAAAGGACATTGTCTTCAGATGTTTATATCCGCGCCTGCCCGTGCAAGGGCGGATACAGTTTTGACGTAAAACACGTGTGTATTCCTCCTTGGTAAAGACTTTCAGGTGGATTCCAGCTCGACAATTGAAAACACATGTCCCAATAAATATCCCATCAAACAGGAAATCGTCGTTTTTATTTTCCAAATTAATGTAACAAGTTGATGAACATAATTATTGTATTAATCGCACAGTAAAGTATTGAAAACGGTATTGAATTGAATTGAATGCGGTTATTTTGTCAGTTCATTCAATGAAACAGACGGGGGCGCCATTGCCTTGCGGAAGTTAACTGTAGGAAGGGTGCTGCCAAGAGATTTTTCTTTCTGTTAAATTTCGATCCAATGAAGTTGGCTTTGAATAATGATTGATTGGGATTAACACTAATGTTACAAACATTTGAATAAATAAATACAGTTTGGGTACCTCATTGCCTAAATTGAATTACTCCTATTATTTTACTATAAATAAAACCACTTTTTTAAACAAAATTATTATTATTATTAAAGTATTTTCTTATATTTTGAGGAAATGTGGACATTGAAGAACCAGACATAGGCCTATATCATAATATTGTCTATTGGTCCACTTGTGGCACACCCACTTTTTTTAGTTGCTTATGGCTTCTTTTCTCAGAACAAGAAATCAACTGTGGCGCACGAAAAGTAAATCCACTTGACCCTGTGTAACGACAGCGAAGGATAGACTAAGCTAAATCGGGAATTTTCCCCTGACACACGTGAGAGCCCAAGAAAGAGAAGACAATAACGGAATAAAACGTTATTAATCTTTGATTTAAAGACATTTTGACTCTGCCTGTTGAAATATTTAGTTTTCTACTCGTTTGCTGCTAGTTTAGTTATTCCGCTGGGCACAAAACAAGTTTTGTGGCCAAATTATGGTTGGTGGCAATAAACGCCTGCTTATATTGTCGAAGGAGGATGCCTGTTGTTGGCTTCCGCTACTTTCCTGATACCTCTTTCCTGCTTGCTTAGTCTTTTGAAAATGTATGGAATAACGAATAGTTCTGTTACAAATCTGCAATGAACGAAAGTCATCATTCGAGGAGATCGAATTGCGTGCACATCTTTGGGTCTTATAATTTATTTGGAACAGTACTCTGTGTGGTTTGGTGTCGCTACACTTTCTTTCGACTCTTGGGTACGTCGTTGGCGTAGATAGCGCAGTGGTAAACATTTTCTCCTCAATTGGAACCTGTATTATACCATACTTGGATAACGTTTCTGAAGTTCCCACAATAACAAATAAACACCTTTTACCGCCGTGGATTATACATAAAGAAACCCTGGATAACACAATAGTAGGATAAACTGTTGTTTTCTGGAGAGGAGGAACGCAGAGTGTAAGATGCGTCTAGAAGAATGCTGTTTCTTGTAAAATGGAATTGAATTTTTTTTTTGCAGTTGTGGTGGTTTGTTCATTTTTTTCGAGTTTCAGCCAAGAACTCAATCCCAAAGGCAGGAATGTATGCAAACTACCAGGGTAAGTAGAATAACGGTACTGTCGAGTAAAAAAGGAGTTGCCTGCCTCTATCGCTCTCCATATCGTGCAGCTAACCTACTTCTTGATGCATTGTGCTTTTATTTATTGATTGCTCACATTGCAAAATACTTTTTTTTTACGTTGTCTTTCCCTCCACTAACACTTTACATCTTTGATATTGCGTACTTGTTGGTCGTATTTATTTTCATATGTACAACGTCTCCTTACACAAGAAGGAGTCCATCTGAACAGCCATCCCATCCAGATGCGATATACATCTGGAACCGTAGATAATGTTCCATATTTTCTTATAGGGGGCGCTATATATTGAGTGACACTGGCCTGAAGTCGTGGCATCAGATAGTTCAGTGTTTCCCAACTCCAGTCCTTGAGTACCCCAACAGCACAGATGTTTGTTGTTGTAGCCCGAACAAGCACATCTGATTCAACTTGTCAACAAATCATCAAGCCCTGAATGAGTTGAATCAGGGGAGTTTGTCCGGGGCTACAACAAAAACGTTCTGTCGGAGGTACTGAAGGACTGGAGCTGGAAACATTAAGCTAAATGACTGAAAATAACCACACAAAATGTTATGGCTTCAGCTGCCAGACACAAAGGAAAGTTCTAGACTGAACGTAAACAGCTCAGTCTTCCAATGTTTTCATTCGATTCTGAACACCCATGGTGTGTGTGTGTGTGTGTGTCATTGCTGTGCACGCACGCACACAATCTATTAGCTGAAGCATTTATTTCTTACTCTCCAGTAAGCACCTTTACTATGCAAGCATGTCAAAGGAGGTTCAGGTGCAAGAGAAGAGTGTATGGGATCCAAAGTAGAAGTCATAGCCGTCTGTGTTCTGCCCTTCAACACACTCTGACATTAGAAGGGAGACCCCAGGGCCCAGCCTGCTTCTATCCTTACCTTTCCTTGTTAGAATGTCTCCTGACAATACAACTCCAATAGCCAATGGTGAGCATTTACAGTACCTCATGTAGCCTGTATAAAACATGTTTCTTTATTGTCGTAGTTGTTGCCCAGGTCTATATAGTTGGTTTGATGGTCAATACTTAGACTTTTAGCATCCCCATGGAGTGTTTTTGTTTAGGGTACAGTAAACTCTCCATTCTTCATCCTCACCACATACACATTTGGCATTGGCCCAAATCTCAATCACAATCATATCCTTAGTTGTTTTTTTTTACAAGCTTGAGTGCTTTCTTAATGGCAGTGCACCATCCCTATCATTTTCTTTCATTTGTGCCTTTTGTTTTATATTTTTACTGGGTTCAGTCACAGGATGAATTGAGGGAAGTTGTTTTTAATTTATCATTGCTGCCTAGCATTTCTTATGTCTGTCCTCAGGGTTTCTAAATTAGCTCTACTGTAGCTGGGCGTTGCTAAATCAGCTCTACTGTAGCTGGGCGTTGCTAAATCAGCTCTACTGTAGCTGGGCGTTGCTAAATCAGCTCTACTGTAGCTGGGTGTTGCTAAATCAGCTCTACTGTAGCTGGGCGTTGCTAAATCAGCTCTACTGTAACTGGGCGTTGGTAAATCAGCTCTACTGTAGCTGGGCGTTGGTAAATCAGCTCTACTGTAGCTGGGCGTTGGTAAATCAGCTCTACTGTAGCTGGGCATTGGTAAATCAGCTCTACTGTAGCTGGGCGTTGGTAAATCAGCTCTACTGTAGCTGGGCGTTGGTAAATCAGCTCTACTGTAGCTGGGCGTTGGTAAATCAGCTCTACTGTAGCTGGGCGTTGGTAAATCAGTTCTACTGTAACTGGGCGTTGGTAAATCAGCTCTACTGTAGCTGGGCGTTGGTAAATCAGTTCTACTGTAACTGGGCGTTGGTAAATCAGTTCTACTGTAGCTGGGCGTTGGTAAATCAGTTCTACTGTAGCTGGGCGTTGGTAAATC
This sequence comes from Oncorhynchus nerka, assembly GCF_034236695.1. NCBI lineage: Eukaryota > Metazoa > Chordata > Actinopteri > Salmoniformes > Salmonidae > Oncorhynchus > Oncorhynchus nerka. The sequence goes on from NC_088408.1 coordinate 89,830,101, forward strand.
AGCTCTACTGTAGCTTGGCGTTGGTAAATCAGCTCTACTGTAGCTTGGCGTTGGTAAATCAGCTCTACTGTAACTGGGCGTTGGTAAATCAGTTCTACTGTAGCTGGGCGTTGGTAAATCAGTTCTACTGTAGCTTGGCGTTGGTAAATCAGCTCTACTGTAGCTTGGCGTTGGTAAATCAGCTCTACTGTAGCTGGGCGTTGGTAAATCAGCTCTACTGTAGCTGGGCGTTGGTAAATCAGCTCTACTGTAGCTGGGCGTTGGTAAATCAGCTCTACTGTAACTGGGTGTTGGTAAATCAGCTCTATTGTAACTGGGCGTTGGTAAATCAGCTCTACTGTAGCTTGGCGTTGGTAAATCAGCTCTACTGTAGCTTGGCGTTGGTAAATCAGCTCTACTGTAGCTGGGCGTTGGTAAATCAGTTCTACTGTAGCTGGGCGTTGGTAAATCAGCTCTACTGTAACTGGGCGTTGGTAAATCAGCTCTATTGTAACTGGGTGTTGGTAAATCAGTTCTACTGTAGCTTGGCGTTGGTAAATCAGCTCTACTGTAACTGGGCGTTGGTAAATCAGCTCTATTGTAACTGGGCGTTGGTAAATCAGTTCTACTGTAGCTTGGCGTTGGTAAATCAGCTCTACTGTAGCTGGGCGTTGGTAAATCAGCTCTACTGTAGCTGGGCGTTGGAAATCAGCTCTACTGTAGCTGGGCGTTGGTAAATCAGCTCTACTGTAGCTGGGCGTTGGTAAATCAGCTCTATTGTAACTGGGCGTTGGTAAATCAGTTCTACTGTAGCTTGGCGTTGGTAAATCAGCTCTACTGTAGCTGGGCGTTGGTAAATCAGCTCTATTGTAACTGGGCGTTGGTAAATCAGCTCTACTGTAGCTGGGCGTTGGTAAATCAGCTCTACTGTAGCTTGGCGTTGGTAAATCAGCTCTACTGTAGCTGGGCGTTGGTAAATCAGCTCTACTGTAACTGGGCGTTGGTAAATCAGCTCTATTGTAACTGGGCGTTGGTAAATCAGTTCTACTGTAACTGGGCGTTGGTAAATCAGTTCTACTGTAGCTGGGCGTTGGTAAATCATCTCTACTGTAGATGTGTGTGACTTAATCAGCTCTACTGTAACTGGGTGTGACTAAATCAGCTCTACTGTAGATGGGTGTTTGCTTAATCAGCTCTACTGTAGCTGGGCGTTTCCTAATCAGCTCTACTGTAGCTGGGCGTTTCCTAATCAGCTCTACTGTAGCTGGGCGTTTCCTAATCAGCTCTACTGTAGCTGGGTGTTTCCTAATCAGCTCTACTGTAGCTGGGCGTTTCCTAATCAGCTCTACTGTAGCTGGGCATTTCCTAATCAGCTCTACTGTAGCTGGGTGTTGCTAAATCAGCTCTACTGTAACTAGGTGACTAAATCAGCTCTACTGTAACTGGGCGTTTCCTAATCAGCTCTACTGTAGCTGGGCGTTTCCTAATCAGCTCTACTGTAGCTTGGCGTTTCCTAATCAGCTCTACTGTAGCTGGGCGTTTCCTAATCAGCTCTACTGTAGCTGGGCGTTTCCTAATCAGCTCTTCTGTAGATGGGCGTTGCTAAATCAGCTCTACTGTAGCTGGGCGTTTCCTAATCAGCTCTACTGTAGCTGGGCGTTGCTAAATCAGCTCTACTGTAGCTGGGCGTTTCCTAATCAGCTCTACTGTAGCTTGGCATTGGTAAATCAGCTCTACTGTAGCTGGGATAAATCAGTTCGCTGACTGTAAATGGGCCATTGACAACATCAACAATGCCTGTTCACACGTCATTGTGTGTCAGTATTCAGTGCATCATAAAGTACCATTGGAAAGTGAGAAATGCAATGCAAACACATAAAATAGTGGGAAAGCTGCTATCTGATTTTGTCTCAAGAAACTAATATTATGTTGAATGAGGAGTTCAGTACTAGACGCCCTTCGAAGTGGCAAATAACAAATATAGGAGTTACGAAATATGGGTCCTACTATTTCAAAACCACATCTTTCACACAAAGAAAAAAAATCGGTCTTCTCCAGAGCTGTGATGGATTGAACTGTGTGTCGAAGGTCAGATGGGTTCAACCCCGTACATGAACAAAAAAATGTGATTTATCTACATTACACAGATATCACTGACCACCTTGGAAGCACCTCACTGAGAGTGGACCTGGTTCATAGTTTACAAAGGTTCATGGCATTAAAGTAAACTGCACAGCTTTAGAGACATGTTTGCATACCTTTAAATCCAGAATTGTAAAGAATCTCTCAAACTCCGCCTACCTCCGTGTCACAGGAGTAGCTTTGAGACATAACAGAGGAGATAAGCTGGCGTAGTTTTAGAGTAAAAAAGTGTGTGTGTCTCTATCGGTGAGTGTGTGTATGTGTGCACTCCCTGTGTCTGACTGAAGGCAGAATGCCATCCCCAACCCTTCAGAGGAAGGAAAAGTGTGGATGGGTCCTCTGGGAGGTCAGTGGTGTGGAAGCAAAAGGTGCAGTGCACGGTGTTGCTGCCACCAACTAGACCGCCATGCCTCTCTAAACTCACACTCCCCACTACTTTCTGGCTAGACGTGGGGTCATCTTAAAACAGTATTTGTTTTCTTTAAGATATTTTAGCTGTAGCTTGCCTGGCGCAATGGAACCAATAGATTAGTGCAAAACCCTGTCCATCTGACACTCCAGGCTCAATGAAACACTGAACGTTTTTAAAAGAAAACAAATACTATTTTGAGGTGGTGGTAGTAGTGATGGTAGTAGTAGTGATGGTGGTAGTAGTAGTGATGGTAGTAGTAGTGATGGTAGTAGTAGTGATGGTGGTGGTGGTGGTGGGAGTGATGGTGGTGGTGGTAGTGATGATGGTGGTGGTAGTGATGTTGTTGGTAGTGTTGATGGTAGTAGTGATGGTGGTAGTAGTAGTGTTGGTGGTAGTAGTGTTGGTGGTGATAGTGGTGATGGTATCAGTGGTGGTAGTATTGGTAGGGGGGATGGTAGTGATGGTAGTTGATGCTGGTGTGGGTAATGGGGGTGGTGGTGGGGATTTTAGTGGTGGTGATAGTTGTGGTGGTGGTATCAGTGGTGGTGGTAGTGATGGTAGCAGTTGTGGTATCACTGGTGGTGGTTGGGGTAGTGATGGTGGTAGTAGTTGTGGTGGTGGTATCAGTGGTGGTGGTGGTGGTGGTGGTAGTGATGGTAGCAGTTGTGGTATCAGTGGTGGTGGTTGGGGTAGTGATGGTGGTAGTAGTTGTGGTGGTGGTATCAGTGGTGGTGGTGGTAGTGATGGTAGCAGTTGTGGTATCAGTGGTGGTGGTTGGGGTAGTGGTGGTGGTGGTAGTAGTTGTGGTGTTGGTATCAGTGGTGGTAGTGGTGTTGGAGATGGTATTGGAAGTGGTGATGGTGGCGGTTCAGGGCTGTGGCGTGTTGTTGTGCTACACTGAGTGTTTCCTGTCTTCTCTTCTTCCCCTCTGTTTCAGGTCACCAGGCTTGGTATGCTGCAGTGGGTGGGGGCAGCTAGGCAATGAATGTTTGACACGTATGTATACATATCAACATCAAAACACAGTATTTCCATACCTCTTCATATTCACATTTGTAATGTATCAGTAACATCACAACAAAGTAGTACAACATGGTAGGTTTTCATGTTGTGGATATTGCTAATAATAATTCAATATTCACCTCCTCCCACCAGCTCTTTGTGTAGGGAACTTTACCTGTAAGGAGAATGAGGTGTGTGTCAGGCCCAATGAATGTCGCTGTCGCCATGGATATTTCGGAGCCAGTTGTGATACAAGTAAGCAACTTGCTTTTGTGATACTATATTTGATGCGTATATATTCAAATCACTTTCATGGCCTTGACTTGTACTTTCATTGTCAAGGGAACCATTATGTTACAGTTAATAGTTTAAATTAAACTGAACTGTCAGCTCTGAATAAATGGTGTTGAATATGCTGTCCTAAACCAACAGAAGGGACATGTTGAAGCCATTCTACATTATATTCCTTGACTTGTGAAGTTCCGGTGATCATCTGAAAAGGTCTCTATCCTTCTTCCCCAGAGTGCCCAACCCAATTCTGGGGCCCCGACTGCAAGGGCAAGTGCCAGTGCTTCCCCAACGGCCACTGTGACGACATGACGGGCAAGTGCACGTGCAACCCCAACCGCTGGGGGCCCAACTGCCAGAAGCCCTGCCTCTGCCAGAAGGGCAAGTGTGACCAGGACACGGGCTCGTGCACATGCCACCATGGCTTCTGGGGCCCTCAGTGTGCTAACAACTGCTACTGCAGTCTCAACTCTGTGTGTGACCAGAACACAGGAAGGTGTAACTGTAGTCTAGGTTGGTCGGGGAGGAACTGTGCCATCCAGTGTAACTGTAATAACTCACCATGCGAGCAGTTTACGAGTCGGTGCCAGTGCCAGGAGAGACATTGGGGCCAACGGTGCGAGAGGTATTGTCAGTGTGTCCATGGGAAGTGCAACCAGGTGGACGGCTCGTGTACCTGTACCCCGGGGTACCGAGGGAAGTTCTGCAGGGAACCGTGTCCCGCTGGATTCTATGGACAGAACTGCAAGAACAGGTGAGGAACCAAAACACTGGAGGGAAACATTTGAGTTCACTGGAGGGAAACATTTGAGTTCACTGGAGAGGGAGTATTATTCCAACAGAATAGGGAACATACATTTTTAAGGAAAATGTAACAGATGTGAAACATAAAAAGCCAATGATCCTAAATGTAACGGTTCTCTTGTGGTGAAGGAGAGTCGGACCAAAATGCAGTGATGATGATTCATAATATTTTAATGAAGGAAAAAAATATACATGAAGAAACTACAAAAATAATGAAATATGAAAACCGAAACAGCCCTATCTGGTGCAAACACAAAGACAGGAACAATCACCCACGAAACACTCAAAGAATATGGCTGCCTAAATATGGTTCCCAATCAGAGACAACGATAATCACCTGACTCTGATTGAGAACCGCCTCAGGCAGCCATAGACTACGTAGACACCCCACAAAACCCCAAGACAAAAACACACCACAATAACCCATGTCACACCCTGGCCTGACCGAAATAAATGAAGAATAAACATAATATATTTCGACCAGGGTGTGACAGAACCCCCCCCTAAGGTGCGGACTCCCGGACGCACATCAAAACAATAGGGAGGGTCCGGGTGGGCGTCTGTCCATGGTGGCGGCTCCGGCACGGGACCCCACTCTATTAATGTCTTAGTCTCCCTTCCTCGCGTCCTAGGATAGTCCACCCTCGCCGCTGACCATGGCCTAGTAGTCCTCACCCGGAACCCCACTGGACTGAGAGTGAGCTCGGGGCTGAGGGTCAGCTCGGGGCTGAGGGTCAGCTCGAAACTGAGGGTCAGCTCGGGACTGAGGGTCAGCTCGGGACTGAGGGTCAGCTCGGGACTGAGGGGCAGCTCGGCACTGAGGGGAAGCTCGGGACTGAGGGGAAGCTCGGGACTGAGGGGCAGCCCAGCACTGAGAGGAAGCCCAGCACTGAGAGGAAGCCCAGCACTAAGAGAAAGCTGAGCCAGGTAGTTGGATCCGGTAGATCCTGGCTGGCTGGTGGTTCTGGCAGATCATGGCTGACTGGCGGATCTGGAAGAGTGGTTGACTGGCGGATCTGGAAGAGTCTGGTTGACTGGCAGAACTGGAAGAGTCTGGTTGACTGGCAGATCTGGAAGAGTCTGGCTGACTGGCAGATCTGGAAGAGTCTGGCTGACTGGCAGATCTGGAAGAGTCTGGCTGACTGGCAGATCTGGAAGAGTCTGGCTGACTGGCAGATCTGGAAGAGTCTGGCTGACTGGCAGATCCTGGCAGACTGACGGATCTGGCTGCTTCATGCTGACTGGCAGCTCCTTGCAGACTGGCAGCTCTGGCTGCTCCATGCAGACTGACAGCTCCTTGCAGACTGGCAGCTCCTTGCAGACTGACAGCTCCTTGCAGACTGGCAGCTCCTTGCAGACTGGAAGCTCCATGCAGACTGCCAGCTCCGGCTGCTCCATGCAGACTGACAGTTCTGGCTGCTCCATGCAGACTGGCAACTCCATGCAGACTGGCATCTCCGGCTGCTCCATGCAGACTGACAGTTCTGGCTGCTCCATGCAGACTGACAGTTCTGGCTGCTCCATGCAGACTGGCAGCTCTGGCTGCTCTATGCAGGCTGGCAGCTCTGGCTGCGCTGAACAGGCAGGAGACTCCAGCAGCGCTGTAGAGGAGAAAAGCTCTGGCAGCGCTGAATAGGCGGGAGACTCCGGCAGCACAGGAGAGGAGGAAGCCTCTGGCTGCGCTGAACAGGCAGGAGACTGTCCATATTTTACTCAAGCAGCGCTGGAGATGAGGAAGGCTCTGGCTGCGCTGAACAGGCGGGAGACTCCGGCAGCGCTGGAGAGGCGAGGCGCACTGTAGGCCTGATGCGTGGTGCTGGCACTGGTGGGACTGGACCGAGAACACGCACCGGAAGCCTGGTGCGGGGAGCTGCCACCGGAGGAATGGTGTGTGGAGGTGGCTCTGGATAGACCGGACCGTGCAGGCGCACTGGAGCTCTTAAGCACCGAGCCTGCCCAACCTTACCTGGCTCGATGCCCACTCTAACCCGGCCAATACGAAGAGCTGGTATGTACCGCACCGGGCTATGCACCCGCACTGGAGACACCGTGCGCTCCATAGCATAACACGGTGCCTGCCCGGTCTCTCTAGCCCCCCGATAAGCACAGCGAGTTTGCGCAGGTCTCCTACCTGGCATAGCCATACTCCCTGTGAGCCCCCGCCCAATACATTTTTGGGGCTGACTCTCAGGCTTCCATCCGCGCCGCCGTGCTGCCTCCTCATACCAGCGCCTCTCCGCTTTCTCCGCCTCCAGTTCTTCCTTGGGGCGGCGATATTCTCCAGGCTGAGCCCAGGGTCCTTCACCGTCCAGTTCGTCCTCCCATGTCCAGTCCTTCTCTCGCTGCACCTTGGTGCGGCTACACTCCCCTGGTTTAGCCCAGGGTCCTCTCCCGTCGAGGATTTCCTCCCAAGTCCAGAAATTCTTTTCGCGCTGCTCCTGCTGCTGCTGTTGCCTGTTACCACGCCACTTGGTCCTGTTGTGGTGGGTGATTCTGTAACGGTTCTCTTGTGGTGAAGGAGAGTCGGACCAAAATGCAGCGTGATGATGATTCATAATATTTTAATGAAGGAAAAAACTCTACATGAAGAAACTACAAAAATAATGAAATGTGAAAACCGAAACAGCCCTATTTGGTGCAAACACAATGAAAGGAACAATCACCCACGAAACACTCAAAGAATATGGATGCCTAAATATGGTTCCCAATCAGAGACAACGATAATCACCTGACTCTGATTGAGAACCGCCTTAGGCAGCCATAGACTACGTAGACACCCCACAAAACCCCAAGACAAAAACACACCACAATAACCCATGTCACACCCTAGCCTGACCAAAATAAATGAAGAATAAACATAATATATTTCGACCAGGGCGTGACACTAAAGCACAAGTTTCTCTTTATTTTTGCTAAGGATCTTAACTTTCAAATCCATATTATAGTCTATCTATATTATACAGTGTTTTTTTTTTTATATGAATTGACATAAGCTCCAGCTGATAACTCCTAACATATCTTCAACATGTTAGGTCATGGAGCAACAGTTTAATAGGGAAATACTGGGGAATTTGTGGTCACATTATCTCATAATAATCATCCAATATGCTGAAGCCATTCAATTGAAGTGGATAACCTTGTTCAGGGTCTGCAGAACTGGTGTTATGCAGTCGTGGCCAAAAATATTGGCTCCCTTGTACTTTTTTCAGGTAACTCACAATTTTCCCTAAAAATAAGTTGAAATTGGACTGCATCGCAGTGCTAGCTGTGCCACTAGAGATTCTGGGTTCGAGTCCAGGCTCTGTCGCAGCCGGTCGCAACTGGGAGACCCATGGGGCGGCGCACAATTGGCCCAGGGTCGTCCGGGTTAGGTGAGGTTTTGGCCGGCAGGGATGTCCTTGTCCCATCACACGCTAGCGACTCCTGTGGCGGACTGGGCGTAGTGCATGCTGACATGGTCGCCAGGTGTACGGTGTTTCCTCCGACACATTGGTGTAGCTGGCTTCCGGGTTACGTGGGCATTGTGTCAAGAAGCAGTGCGGCTTGGTTGGGTTGTGTTTCGGATGATGCACGGCTCTCGACCTTTGCCTCTCCCGAGTCCGTACGGGAGTTGCAGTGATGAGACAAGGCTGTAACTACCAATTGGACACCACGAAAAAATAAGTTGAAATTGACAAGTATTTGGTCTCCACAATTCTTTATTTCACTGTTAATATTACAGAACCTTTGTTTTGATTCAGAACTTAATATATCCATTTAAAACAGAAAATAAACAGAAATGGCACATGTTTTGACACCCTAGACTTAATATCTGGTAGCACAGCCTTTGGTAAAAATAACTGCAATCAAGTGCTTCCTACAGCCATTGATGAGCTTCCTGCACCTCTGTACTGGCAGTTTGGCCCACTCTTCTTGTGCAAACGACTCTAGCTTTCCCATATTAGAAGGGTGCCTTCTCCTAACTGCTGTTTTCAGATCCCTCCACAAGTTTTCAATGGGATTTAGATCTGGACTCATTGCTGGCCACTTCAGAACAGTCCAGCGTTTGTCTTGGAATCATTCCTGAGTGCTGTTTGAAGTGTGTTTGGGGTCTTTAGCTGGAAGAACCATGGCCTTCGACGGAGACCCAGCTTTCTTGACACAGGCTCCGACATTGCGCTCAAAAATGCCTTGGTATTTCCATGATGCCATGAACATGAGTCAGCAAAGCAACCCCAAATCATCACTGAACCTCCATGTTTGACTGTAGGGAAGGTGTTCTTTTTTTGTATTGCTTCGTTTTGTTTTCTGTAAACAGAGAGATGGTGTGCTTTACCATAAAGCTCTAATTTGGTCTCATCTGTCCACAGGACATTCTCCCAGAAGGATTTGGGCATGTTCAGGTGTGTTTTGGAAAATTGAATTCAGGCTTTGTTAGGTCTTTCTCACAGCAGTGGGGTCCTCCTGGGTCTCCTACCATATAACCCTCTTTCATTGAGTTGGCAACGATGGTGTGCATTGAAACTGTCCTACCTTGTGTCTGAGCGTCAGCTTGAATCTGTGGGACAGTTGACCGAGGTGCTTTCTCCACCATTCAAACAATCTTCCATCAAGTTTTTTCTTGTGGCCACATCCAGGGAGGTTGGCTACAGCGGCATGGGCCTTAAACTTCTAGATACATACAGTGGAAAAGTAACTTCAAGGTCTCTGGAGGTGGACTTGTAGCCTTCAGATTGTCCATGCTTGGCTACAATCTTGTCTGACCTCCTATTTTAATGATTTATGTATTGCAGGCACCTGCAACTCACCACAGGTGAGCTGATTTCCAAAGTAAAGGAGAATCACATGCTTGAAATTGAATTATTTCTAACTACTTCTAGAAGGTTCAAATATTATTGTCCGGGATATTTTAGGATTTCTTTGTGGAATAAGCTTACTATATTATTCAGATTTTTTTTGTTTGTTGTTTTTTTGTTCAACTGCACACCAAACGCATACATACAGTATGTGGAGACCAAAATATGTTTTAATTTCAATGGTTTTCTGGAAGAAATGGTGCATTATTTTACTAAAGTACAAAGGTGCCCATATTTTTGGCCACGACTGTACAACCGCAATGTAGCAACTTTCCCACACCTCTCTAACCTCAGTGTTGTTGATATTCTAAGGATAGGTACATGTGTAAAATCTTAATTTGAGCCAGTTTGCTGCAGCAGGACATGTGAATTATTATGTGGATTATAATTAATGGACAATTTTGGAGGAGTTGATACATTTTTCTTAAGGGAAAATCAGGTGTAAAAGTGGAAATTACAAAGTTCAGAAGCCTTTTTAAAACCTCAAATACATTAAAAGTTCTGCAACGGGGTGATCAAATTAAGATCCTACATCTGTACTACACACATTGAATATGTATACAGGTCCCAAATGTAGCAAATCATCAAGTGTTGTCTTACACATAAGGCATTGTTTTGACAGCACTAAAACTATGAGATATTTACCAAAACTGACCAAAATGTCATCCAGTAGTCATGCTGCTCCCAAATTGTGATGAGACTCGGCTTCGTCCAAAAAGCTCCCTATTTCCATATAGTGCAATACTTTCTCTCTGCACTACATAAGGAATATGGTGCCATTTTTCAGACAACCAATGTTTCCACTTCTATTCTAATGTCTCCCCCTCTTTCGGCCTCTCTCCCCCAGGTGTTCTAATGTCCCCCCCAGGTGTTCTAATGTCCCCCCCAGGTGTTCTAATGTCTCTCTCTCTCTCCCCCTCCCCCAGGTGTTCTAATGTCCCCCCCCCAGGTGTTCTAATGTCCCTCTCTCTCCCCCTCCCCCAGGTGTTCTAATGTGTCTCTCTCTCTCCCCCTTCTCCCAGGTGTTCTAATGCCTCCCCCAGGTGTTCTAATGTCCCCCCCAGGTGTTCTAATGTCCCCCCCCAGGTGTTCTAATGTCCCCCCCAGGTGTTCTAATGTCTCTCTCTCTCTCCCCTCCCCCAGGTGTTCTAATGTCCCCCCAGGTGTTCTAATGTCTCTCTCCCCCAGGTGTTCTAATGTCTCTCTCTCTCTCCCCTCCCCCAGGTGTGGGCACTGTAAGGGGCAGCAGCCCTGTAAGATAACTGAGGGCAGGTGTGTAACCTGTGAGAGGGGCTGGAACGGGACCAAGTGTGACCAGATGTGCCTGTCAGGCTTCTTCGGAGAGAACTGCCGGGATGTGTGTCCTCCGTGTAAAGACGGCCACTTCTGCAACCGCATCGACGGAAAGTGCTCCCACTGCAACCCCGGTTGGATCGGGGACAGGTGAGAGAGGCCTCTTGTATACACCTGGAACCACGGACAGGGGTACACACACGTTTGTGTACCCCTGTCACACACACACATACAAACAAACACACACACACAGACAAACACACACACACACACACACACAGACAAGCACACACACAGACACACATGTTCACATTCCATTGTAGTTGTTTAGTAGGAGACTAAATATTTATTGCCCTAATGGGTATTTAACTTTGTAGAATTTCAAATAACATTTCATGTCGACAGATGATGTGGAAAAACACATTATCTTTATTGTTTAGTGCAGTCATGTTGTCCACTTGTTCTCATGCCAACATATCACAGACTTTTTGTATTTCCGTTTCAAGCACTTGAAAGAATAATTTCTAAGATTTGAACTTGTACTAACCAATGCGCTCGTCCTGTGCTAATGTTCTGAGTGAACACAGTACTTTTCAGTATGTGATTTACGTAGATTCTGTCTTATAGTCACTACATCAGAGGTTTGAACTTGTGCTTGCATGCATCGCTTATGTCTCTGAGACTCACTATTTTCTTTGTTCTTTTTTTTTATCATTACAATGACTATAATCAATATTGCTTCTTGTTGTGTCCCATCCTGTCCTGTCCTCTAGGTGCGAGGTGCGTTGTCCCAACGGGACTTATGGGGATAACTGTGAGAATGACTGCAGCCACTGTTTTAACGGCGTCTGTCACATTGCCACCGGAGAGTGCCTGTGTGACCCAGGATTTTACGGGACATAGTAAGTCATGAGAATGAAACTCGCATCAAAGCATCCTGTTTACGCCTCCCCTCATGTCTACAATACTCAGACAGAATGTTCAACATTTTTTATTTTTTTTGTACGCACTCATGCTTTTCTTTCTTTCTTTGGCCGCCTCTCCTTCCAGTTCTCTGCTGCCAATGACTGGAACGAACTACAAAAATCTCTTAAATTGGAAACACTTATCTCCCTCACTAGCTTTAAGCACCAACTGTCAGATTACTGCACCTGTACATAGCCCACCTATAATTTAGCCCAAACAACTACCTCTTTCCCAACTGTATTTAATTTATTTATTTATTTTGCTCCTTTGCACCCCATTATTTTTATTTCTACTTTGCACATTCTTCCATTGCAAAACTACCATTCCAGTGTTTTACTTGCTATATTGTATTTACTTTGCCACCATGGCCTTTTTTGCCTTTACCTCCCTTCTCACCTAATTTACTCACATTGTATATAGACTTGTTTTTTTTTACTGTATTATTGACTGTATGTTTGTTTTACTCCATGTGTAACTCTGTGTCGTTGTATGTGTCGAACTGCTTTGCTTTATCTTGGCCAGGTCGCAATTGTAAATGAGAACTTGTTCTCAACTTGCCTACCTGGTTAAATAAAGGTGAAATAAATAAAAAATAAATAAATAAATGCTTCACGCCTAGAGGTTTCCTGATTACATGGCCGAACCAGGAAACCCTTTAGACCCTAACATATTTCTAGTGCCCAGGTCACTAGTGGTTGGGAAAAACTCCTGTTTTTCCTTACAGATGTAGGATCTTAATTTGACCCCTTTTGTCACAGTAAAATAATCCTGCAGCACAGGATTTGAACGTTTAGTCCATAATGTCGCTTGATCGGTGGTTAGGCTATTATTTGGCAAAAAGTAGGCTACATTACATTTTTAATATAACTGTAATGGTTTTCCTCCTCTTCTTCCGAAGAGGAGAGGCGAAACGGATCAGAGGACCAATATGCGGCGTGGTAAGTGTCCATGGTTGTTTATTTAAAAACATGAACTGAACACTCAATGAATACAAAACAATAAACGTGAACAAAACCGAAACAGTACCATGTGGCGAACAAACACAGACACGGAAACAATCACCCACAAACACACAGTGAAACCCAGGCTACCTAAGTATGATTCTCAATCAGAGACAACTAATGACACCTGCCTCTGATTGAGAACCATACTAGGCCGAAACATAGAAATTCCCAAAACCTAGAAAAACAAACATAGACAACCCACCCAACTCACGCCCTGACCATACTAAATAAATACAAAACAAAGGAAATTAAGGTCAGAACGTGACAATAACCTTGTTTTTGTGGGTTTTCTGTGAATCTGCATTCCAGGAAAATTCTCAGCAACAAAAGAATGATCAAATTAAGATCCTATACATGAAAGCATTATTCAGTCAGTGCCAGTAGAAGTAGTTAGTCAGTGCAGAGGGAGCTTCATATAGTCATTGTAGTACATTACTAGTTTATTCCCTGTCTATTTCAATGCACCTGTCTCGGTCACTAAGATGTTGTATCTGACTGTCTTCTAGCTGCAACATGACGTGTCAGATGGGTCAGTATGGAGTGAACTGTGCCCAGACCTGCACCTGTCACGACAACAACTGTAATCCGGTGTCTGGGGCCTGCAACCTACGTAAGGAAACCGCTCTCTATTTCCTCATTCACTTTTCCAGATCTGGGAGAACGTTAGGTTGTTGTTTTTGAAGGCAGCCACGCCGCAAGACTGAATATTAAGATGTAAAAAAGGTGTTCTTAGCGGAGTACTAAGGGCATCAAACCCTGGTGCTTCTAGTGTTAAAAAACCCCGGTCCTTCGAGTGTTAAACCCCGGTCCTTCTAGTGTTAAAAAACCCCGGTCCTTCGAGTGTTAAACCCCGGTCCTTCTAGTGTTAAAAAAGCCCGGTCCTTCTAGTGCTAAAAAACCCTGGTCCTTTTAGTGTTAAAAAACCCTAGTGCTTTTAGTGTTAAAAAACCCCGGTCCTTCTAGTGTTAAAAAACCCCGGTCCTTCTAGTGTTAAAAACCCCCAGTGCTTTTAGTGTTAAAAAACCCTGGTGCTTCTAGTGTTAAAAAACTCTGGTCCTTCTAGTGTTAAAAAACCCTGGTCCTTCTAGTGTTAAAAAACCCTGGTGCTTCTAGTGTTAAAAAACCCCGGTCCTTCTAGTGTTAAAAACCCCCAGTGCTTTTAGTGTTAAAAAACCCTGGTGCTTCTAGTGTTAAAAAACTCTGGTCCTTCTAGTGTTAAAAAACCCTGGTCCTTCTAGTGTTAAAAAACCCTGGTGCTTCTAGTGTTAAAAAACTCTGGTGCTTCTAGTGTTAAAAAACTCTGGTGCTTCTAGTGTTAAAAAACCCTGGTGCTCTAGTGTTAAAAAACGTATAGTAGTTTTTTTAAGGAATGCAGGATGTAAAGAAAGCTCACCCCTGCCTACACGCGACCATAGAGATCATATAAAATGTGTGCAATCTACATGAAGGTCCCAAATGTCTAAATAGCCAGTTGCTAACAGTGACGCAGCACATGTATGGCTTGTCTGTCTGTGAGTTGGACGGAGACAGCAAGCACTAACACACGTTTATTCAGGTTACTGTAGTAGAGTTAACATGGAGGCCTGATGGCCTTTCCAGAATGCCTGGTGTCCTTTTTTACGACTGTGTTTGTTGGCCTTGTTCCTATCCAGCCGGAGAGAGAGAGTCGGGGGGTGGTAGGAGGGAGAGACAAAGGAAGGTGAGAGAGTCGGGGGGTGGGGGGTGGTAGGAGGGAGAGACAAAGGAAGGTGAGAGAGTCGGGGGGGGGTGGGGGGTGGTAGGAGGGAGAGACAAAGGAAGGTGAGAGAGTCAGGGGGTGGGGGGGGGGTGGTAGGAGGGAGAGACAAAGGAAGGTGGGAGAGTCGGGGGTGGGGGGTGGTAGGAGGGAGAGACAAAGGAAGGTGAGAGAGTCAGGGGGTGGGGGGTGGTAGGAGGGAGAGACAAAGGAAGGTGAGAGAGTCAGGGGGTGGTAGGAGGGAGAGACAAAGGAAGGTGAGAGAGTCGGGGGGTGGGGGGTGGTAGGAGGGAGAGACAAAGGAAGGTGAGAGAGTCGGGGGGTGGGGGGTGGTAGGAGGGAGAGACAAAGGAAGGTGAGAGAGTCAGGGGGTGGGGGGTGGTAGGAGGGAGAGACAAAGGAAGGTGAGAGAGTCGGGGTGGGGGGTGGGGGGCGGGGTGGTAGGGGAGAGACAAAGGAAGGTGAGAGAGTCGGGGGCGGGGGTGGTAGGAGGGAGAGACAAAGGAAGGTGAGAGAGTCGGGGTGCGGGGGTGGTAGGAGGGAGAGACAAAGGAAGGTGAGAGAGTCGGGGGTGGGGGGTGGTAGGAGGGAGAGACAAAGGAAGGTGAGAGAGTCGGGGGGTGGGGGGTGGTAGGAGGGAGAGACAAAGGAAGGTGAGAGAGTCAGGGGGTGGGGGGTGGTAGGAGGGAGAGACAAAGGAAGGTGAGAGAGTCGGGGGTGGGGGGTGGTAGGAGGGAGAGACAAAGGAAGGTGAGAGAGTCGGGGGTGGGGGGTGGTAGGAGGGAGAGACAAAGGAAGGTGAGAGAGTCAGGGGGTGGGGGGTGGTAGGAGGGAGAGACAAAGGAAGGTGAGAGAGTCGGGGTGGGGGGTGGTAGGAGGGAGAGACAAAGGAAGGTGAGAGAGTCGGGGGGTGGGGGGTGGTAGGAGGGAGAGACAAAGGAAGGTGAGAGAGTCGGGGTGGGGGGTGGTAGGAGGGAGAGACAAAGGAAGGTGAGAGGTCGGGGGGTGGGGGTGGTAGGAGGGAGAGACAAAGGAAGGTGAGAGAGTCAGGGGGTGGGGGGTGGTAGGAGGGAGAGACAAAGGAAGGTGAGAGAGTCGGGGGTGGGGGGTGGTAGGAGGGAGAGACAAAGGAAGGTGAGAGAGTCGGGGGGTGGGGGGTGGTAGGAGGGAGAGACAAAGGAAGGTGAGAGAGTCGGGGGTGGGGGGTGGTAGGAGGGAGAGACAAAGGAAGGTGAGAGAGTCGGGGGTGGGGGGTGGTAGGAGGGAGAGACAAAGGAAGGTGAGAGAGTCGGGGGTGGGGGGTGGTAGGAGGGAGAGACAAAGGAAGGTGAGAGAGTCGGGGGGTGGTGGGGTGGTAGGAGGGAGAGACAAAGGAAGGTGAGAGAGTCGGGGGGTGGGGGGGGTAGGAGGGAGAGACAAAGGAAGGTGAGAGAGTCGGGGGTGTGGGGGTGGTAGGAGGGAGAGACAAAGGAAGGTGAGAGAGTCAGGGGGTGGGGGGTGGTAGGAGGGAGAGACAAAGGAAGGTGAGAGAGTCAGGGGGTGGGGGGTGGTAGGAGGGAGAGACAAAGGAAGGTGAGAGAGTCGGGGTGGGGGGTGGTAGGAGGGAGAGACAAAGGAAGGTGAGAGAGTCGGGGGTGGGGGGTGGTAGGAGGGAGAGACAAAGGAAGGTGAGAGAGTCGGGGGTGGGGGGTGGTAGGAGGGAGAGACAAAGGAAGGTGAGAGAGTCGGGGGTGGGGGGTGGTAGGAGGGAGAGACAAAGGAAGGTGAGAGAGTCGGGGGTGGGAGGTGGTAGGAGGGAGAGACAAAGGAAGGTGAGAGAGTCGGGGGGTGGTAGGAGGGAGAGACAAAGGAAGGTGAGAGAGTCAGGGGGTGGGGGGTGGTAGGAGGGAGAGACAAAGGAAGGTGAGAGAGTCGGGGTGGGGGGTGGTAGGAGGGAGAGACAAAGGAAGGTGAGAGAGTCGGGGGGTGGGGGGTGGTAGGAGGGAGAGACAAAGGAAGGTGAGAGAGTCGAGGGGTGGGGGGTGGTAGGAGGGAGAGACAAAGGAAGGTGAGAGAGTCGGGGGTGGGGGGGGTGGTAGGAGGGAGAGACAAAGGAAGGTGAGAGAGTCGGGGTGGGAGGTGGTAGGAGGGAGAGACAAAGGAAGGTGAGAGAGTCGGGGGGTGGTAGGAGGGAGAGACAAAGGAAGGTGAGAGAGTCGGGGTGGGGGGTGGTAGGAGGGAGAGACAAAGGAAGGTGAGAGAGAAGGAAAGTAAGGGGAAAGAAAGGGAGAGCGAGAGTTAAGATACATAGTGAGGGAGGATGGGAGAGAAAGAGGGAGGGAGAGTGAGGGAGGATGGGAGAGTGAGGGAGGATGGGAGAGTGAGGGAGGATGGGAGAGTGAGGGAGGATGGGAGAGAGAGAGAGAGGGGGAGAGAGGGATGAGGGAGAGAGTTAGGGAGGATGGTACAGAGAGAGAGAGAGAGAGAGAGTGAGGGAGGGAGGGAGGGAGGATGGGAGAGCGAGTGGGAGGATAGTAGAGGGAGAGAAATGGAGAGTGAGTGAGGGAGGATGGTAGAGAGAATAAAGCAAAGAGAGTGATAAAGAGTAAGAGAGAGAGAGAGAGAACTGGAGGAGGAAAAGAGATGGGATAGCGAGAGGAGAGGAAACGAGGTCACCGGAGGTTTCAGCAAATGGGCATGTTGGGAAGCAGCGAGGATGTCACTGGGTCAGGCCATTCAGCTGTGCCAGGCCAGTCCCTTCCTTTATCCAGCTGTGGACACGCCACACCAAGGACACACAACCATTCTTCCATAGCCTCTATGACGGCAGAGGGGCATAGAGGGCCAGGGGCCACCAGTATTTATCTAACTGCTAGGTTAGTGACGGTGCCATCTGGCTGCAGTGTGTCTGGGGTGATTAAGGCTGCGTCTGAAATCGCTCTCCTTTTACAGTGCACCACTTTTGATCAGGGCTCCATAGGCCTAGAGATGCTTGCCAATCAAATGTATTTATAAAGCCCTTCTTACATCAGCTGATGTCACAAAGTGCTTTACAGAAACCCATCCTAAAACCCCAAACAGCAAGCAATGCAGGTGTAGAAGCATGGTGGCTAGGATAAACTCCCTAGAAAGGCCAGAACCTAGGAAGAAACCTATAGGGGACCCAGGCTATGAGGGGTGGCCAGTCCTCTTCTGGCTGTGCCTGGTGGAGATTATAGCAGAACATGGCCAAGATGTTCAAATGTTCATAGATGACCAGCAAGGTCAAATAATAATAGTCCCCGTGGTTGTAGAGGGTGCAACAGGTCAGCACCTCAGGGGTAAATGTCAGTTGGCTTTTCATAGCCGATCATTCAGAGTATCTCTACCGCTCCTGCTGTTTCTAGAGAGTTGAAAACAGCAGGTCTGGGACAGGTAGCACGTCCGGTGAACAGGTCAGGGTTCCATAGTCGCAGGCAGAACAGTTGAAACTGGAGCAGCAGCACGGCCAGGTGGACTGGGGACAGCAAGGAGTCATCAGGCGAGGTAGTCCTGAGGCATGGTCCTAGGGCTCAGGTCCTCCAAGAGAGAAAGAGAGAGAATTAGAGAGAGCATACTTAAATTCACACAGGACACCTGATAAGACAGGAGAAATACTCCAGATATAACAGACTGACCCTAGCTGCCCGACACATAAACTACTGCAGCATAAATACTGGAGGCTGAGACTGGAGGGGTCAGGAGACACTGAGTTTTATGTGTAACCAGCCTAGAAAGGGAGAGTGCTTCTAAATCATGAAGGAATTATGGGAGTAAAGGGAATCATAGCAGAGGGGTAATAGAGTGAGTGAAGGATAGGGTTCAGTGGATGCTTCTAGAAGTCAGTTAAGTGGATCCACAACAGGAGATGGATAAAGAGACTGGTGATTTATATAGAGGAGGGCTGTTGCATGCATGGCTGAATTTAACATCTATTACTTAACTCTATTGGATATCTCTTCAATGCCCACATCATGGTACAGAAGCTTGAGTTTCAGCTCCAGAGTCTTGGTTCTGGGAGTTCAGGGAGTTCTGACAGAACGTCAGTTGGCACCAGATATATACAGATGGCTCTGGTTGGCACTGGCAATCTGTACCAGTGTGTCACACCCATAAACCCCTGCTTGTGTCTGTCTGTCTGCTGTTTCAGAGCCTAACCAGAGGATGGGTGTGATCGCGGCGGGAACCCTGGTCTTCTTTCTGCTCATTGTCCTCCTCTCACTCCTCTGCTGCTGCTGCCTCTGCAGAAATAAACACCACCAGAAGTGAGTGACAGACACAGGCCTGGTGTAGGGTGAGGCCGCGTGATGGGCTGGAGGGCCATTCCTTGTTAAATAGCAGAGGGCTACATCCTTTAAAGAGTTTTTACCCTTTTATCTTGTATCGTCACTGTCGGGGGAAAAAAAGGCACAAATGGAGTTACAATATTTTTATTTTGACAGCAATGATATATAGTATTACAGTATATACAGTATAGTTAGGGCCATGAGTATTTTGATATATAGTATTACAGTATATACAGTATAGTTAGGGCCATGAGTATTTTGATATATAGTATTACAGTATATACAGTATAGTTAGGGCCATGAGTATTTTGATATATAGTATTACAGTATATACAGTATAGTTAGGGCCATGAGTATTTTGATATATAGTATTACAGTATATACAGTATAGTTAGGGCCATGAGTATTATGACATAGTATTACAGTATATACAGTATAGTTAGGGTTATGGGTTTTTTGATATACAGTATTACAGTACATACAGTATAGTTAGGGCCATGAGTTTTTCCTGGTCGTGATACCTGATCAGGAAAGACTGTGGGTCCTTGTTATAGGTTACAACCAAGTTTAAAGATCCTGCACAGTATATCTTATGTTGCCAAATCCAAAATGGGTCAGTATGATAGTGTGTGTGGTCTTTTTCTTCAAGTGGCCCATGGCATGTAGCTCGTACTGCAAGCGTGTCAATGTAGATGAACCTCACCCACATTTGAATCGGTTTGTATGGTTTAGTAATTTAGTATGTTTTCCATGGCGTCACCCTCCCTCTTTCCCTCAGTCCTGACCAAGACAACTCTACCAACAGTAAAAAAGCCAGGCGGATCCTGTGTGGACGATTTAGCCGAATCAGCACCAAACTCCCCCGGATCCCACTGAGACGGCAGAAGCTGCCTAAAGTAGCCGGTAAGCCCTAATCCCTCCTCCCTGATAGGCTCCTGCCTTCACCATGCCAAGACAGAGGCTGCTTTTGTGTCCCAAATGGCACCCTATTTCTTAAGGGCTCTGGTGAAAAGAAGTGCCATTTTGGACACAAACAGAGTCACTGTTGCTGTCCTTATACCTCCTTAGTTCATGTCTCTTGATGACCTAATAGTTTCTGTGATCTCTTCAGCAAAAGAGAGAGAGAGCATTTTAATTTCCCCTTTGCTCTGTGACCTGTCTCTGTGACTATGTTGAGTGGTTTTCAGACAATAAATAGGGTTGAAAAGTGTACTGCAGCTGCCAAATGGGTTTGGGGTTTCATCTGAGAGGAATGCAATGGTTGCGGGCCTTATTATTCTTGGCACCTCTTTAAATACCAAGTGTTCATATTATTCCAACCCCTCACTTCCTCTCTCCTGAGCTCCTCTTCTAGTGGGATGAAGGGTCAGTGTAGTGGTGTGGTGCTCCGGTACGTCTGATTGGTGTTGAGTGATACCTTATCAAAGGCTGCTGTGTTATTCGTAATGTGGAGAGTAGCTCCTGTCTGTCTGTCTGTGTGTGTGTGTGTGGAGGGAGGGAGGGAGGTTTGGATTGTCTGTCTGTCAGGACCCATCTCAGGTCAGCTTTAAGGACATTACACATGGCTTACATACTGAATAACTATTCCCTTTCTACCCAGATGCCTTCTGGAATATTAAGACAGTCCATGTTCTGAATTGGCGTTGGCCAGGATGCATTGGCTCTGCTATGTCCATGATTCAATTGATCTCCTACATCTGCCTCTGAATGCGTGGATGGTCTGAGTATAGTATATCTTGAAGGGCTGGAGAAGTGCCCTATTTGTGGACATCATTGTAGTCACTCTACGGAGTAATATTACACCTTTTAAAGGCCTTTAAAACACCAGTGGTGATGGAGTTAAACAGTGGTGACCTTGTTTCACTTCTCCTCTCTTTCACAATGAGTAGCATGTGCTTCTTCTCTTCTTCAGCGGACTAGTTCAGCTAACAGCTGTCTTCATCACGCCTGCATAGAAACACACACTGGAACAGTATTGTCTTTGTCAGAGACTTGTCTTGTGTCATGGCACATTAACAGTATTTTTTTTAAACACCCTCAAAGTTTACTGTAACTTATAAACAATCGGCCCTAGGCTTTAGAAATTGCATTCGTTAAAAGTCAGAACGTCCGACCTCCATTCAAACAAACAAGCCCTTTCATTCTTGTATACACAAAGCATATGCCATGCCTGGGTTGCAATCAACTAGAACAAACTACCACTTTGGGAATTTCAGAGAGTAGAATAGAGTTTTTGGTCCAAGCCAAAACCAATTCTCTCAAGTTTCCTCCCTCACATTCAAGAATACATGACAACACAGAGATATTAAACGACAACCCAATTCATTTTACAGTCATTCTCCCACTGAAGCTTATAGATTCTCCTCTTGTTCATAAGGGGGATAAACTGGTCAGCGTCTCCCTCCCTCCCCAGAGCCAGGCCACTCTGCTCTGCTTTCCTCGTTGCCTGCCTACAGAAGCGTGTCCTGCCTGCCAGCGTTTTGAAACTCTACCCTCCCAGGGGCTCCTTCAGTCCCTGCAACATTCCGCAGGAGGCCCACTGGACTCAAAACAGGAAGTGGCCAAATTTACCCCAACCTGTGTCAGACCTATGATTTATCCACACTGGGGTCAACACACTACAACAGATGTGGAAAAGGAAAGAGGAACAAATAGGAAGAAATCATGTGTGCTGTTTTTGCATAGGTAATTTAGCTCCTTCATACATAAACTTTCACCCATCCCAAGATAAAAGGAAAGAGAAACAGAGGGAGGATGACGAGGAAGAAAACGTTTGCTCTGTCTTTTGCATAGCTCCTCCGCTCCTCTGCTTCTCAATATGTAAACGTTCCCCCATCCCACTCCTCTACTTATTAAACCTCCAAACTGATTAGACTTTGTCATTCCATGCCCTATACTATAGCTAGCTATCTGACGCTCAGCTGGCTTCCCCCATTCCCATTCCGTGGCACTCTGTGTGTGGGCTCTGGTAAAAAAAATTGTACTTTATAGGGGATAGGGTGCCATTTGGGATGCAGTTACATGTCCGAATGCTTCCCTGTGAAAAGTGATGTAGAGTGGGACCACCTGCTCCAGTGTTGTTGGCCTCACAGGCAGCTATTATAGGACTGTGCAGCTGGGGTACGGTTGTCCAACGTTGGCCTCTGTGTAGGCAGGGCTTTGGGCTTTCAGTGGCGTCCTGTCTCTCTCTCAAGAATCAATGCGTCTCTGGACATTTAGTCTGGTGTGAACATCCAAGGAAAGCAGTTGTTTGTTTACTGTTGCGTTAATATAACGGATGCTTAGTTACTTTACAATAGACCCTAGACTCATAGAAAAAATATAGTTCAAAATAGCCTAAAACGGTTCTACTGCTGTCCCCATAGGAGAACTCTTTGAAGAACCATGTATTATTTGTACAGAGGGTTCCACTCGGAACCAAAAAGGGTTCTACTTATCGGTTCATACGTTATCCTATGGGGACAGCCGAAAAACCCTTTTGGAACCCTTTTTCTACGAGTGTATACCAGGGGTCGGCAACAGGCGACACCCCCAAAGTTTTTAGTAAAACTATGATTTTAGTTTTTGTAAAAAAGAAAAAAAAAGACTAAAATCACCAGGAATTCAGATTTTTAAAAAACATTTTTTTAGAAAAGTATTCCCGATAATAAAATAAAAAAATAGATATGTGATCATGTCTCAATGTAACCAGGGTAGGAAATTGCAACCTCTTTTTGGGCTTAGTTGTGGTCAATTTGCAATGTACAAATTACAATTATGTTCCGACCCCCCGACCACCTCATTGCCTCCCCCCGTCCTATGCTATACCAAATGGCCTCTGCACCAGTACTGTCTGTCTGCTATAGTCTAGTACAGCATTTGGTTAGTTAGTCAATGAGTTTAGGGCCACTCTGCTACCCACATTGCATGGGTATTGTCTGTTCTCTTTAGTATATCACAGAAGGGCTGCTACAATAGAGAAAGTGCAAACCACTCATAAAGACAGTCAGATGTATGTATGTATGGCCTTCATTGAATTTGAGCAAAATATTTTTTTGTCTTGAAGAAAAGCAGCTATGAAGTTATTTTCCTGGATAAATATCTGGGTGGCTATTGTTTACAGTATATTGTTTCTAACTTACTGCCATTGCTACAATCCAACCAATGTAATCTACATCAAGTCACGTTCCTTTAATATGATCATACAGTCACCATTTTACAGTAGTATTGCAATTTTTCCAGGAACAATATCCGAAGTATTCATTCCTAGACTGTGCAGTCTGCTGGATATCCTTATAATAAGCTCAGCTGTCAGTGGAAATTCCCACCAATAAAGTCCCCTGATTTCACTAGCGTTGTGAGAGTAATAGAATTATGTTGCCCTTGTGTTGATACATCTCCTGCTAGTCATTTAGTTGTAGCTGTACTACACCTGGCCATGTTGTTGTTACTAGAAGTCAGTTGTTTTACAGTTTGGAAGATGACGTCCATGCCACAACCATATCTTATACCACAATAAGGACCAAAATGGAAAAATGTTGTAAAACTTCATTGGTTCTTCCTCGATGATTTTACATGCAGTAAATCTGCTTGTGTGGCGGAATTGTGTTTCAAACTGTCAAATAAATCAAATCCAATACATAGAGACATAGAGGGTAGTTAGTGGGGATCTTTCAGCCAAAACATGGTTTAGGGTTAGCTTAGCGTCAGCGGAGAACAAATGGATGGGCTCATGTGTCATCGGGTGGAGGGGGGATGTATGTAGACGAATCTGATGTGGTCAGTGTCCATTTAACGCCCAGTCACACACAGTCAGTTAGTCCACTGCCAGATGGGGAAAGGAGAAGAGCAACCACAGGCGTCCCAAACAGATCACAGCTGTCCTCAGACTGAAGGGTCAGCAGAATACACCAACATGGAGGGAGGGAGGGAGGGAGGACCTACATTTAGGAAAAATAGCATTCGCTAGCTAATTTCTCAGTAAATGCTTTTGTTCAAATAATAGATAGACCAGATATTAAAATGTCCAATGCACACCCACAAATCAAAGACTTGATCATTTACGTCATCACACAACAGTTTTATATCTTTTCAAACATAACTGTGTCTCAAGCCATCCTTTATCTTTCATTACAACCCCAACAAACCCCACATCTCCATCTGTTGTTCTTGTTAGGTAGTCCCATTCCCTTCCCCCTCCTTCTCTGACCCTGTTTCTCTGTATCCTAACCCCTCCAGTAGCCCACCACCCTGAGAACACATTCAACTGCAGCTTCATCGAGCCCCCCTCTGTAGCCGAGCTGCCCAGCCCCTCCTCCTGGTCCTCCCAGGAGTCCTTTGATTCTTTCGAAGAGGAACCCAGTGATGATGGCCCTGTGTACTGTGTTCCCCATGAAGGTGAGTAATTACGCACGCACAAGCAAACACTCCCTCACAAGCACGGACGCATGCACACACACACAGTGAAGGTGGCCCCGTCTAAACAATGTGAAACCCCATGAAGTGATCAGGACAGAAAAACAAACACTGTGATTTGATTGGACACGTCAACTTCACAAATAAACACACGTAGGCACGGACGGATGCATGCACACTCACACGTACTAACACTCTCTTGGAGTGGGATTTGTTTGTCACAAGGGCACTGTGAGTCACACACCTCTGGAAAGCTAATTAGATGAATAGGATAGTAAGTTCTCTGTATCGTGTGCCATTGAGCCCAGTTCCTTCCCTGTTACGAATCCCTTTTGGCCCGACAGTCTAGGGGGGATGGTAATGAGACCCGTAACATAACTCATGCAAATTATTATTGTGACAAAGTAAAAGTGTGCACGAAATAACCACGACAACAGAAATCTACCGTCAAACTCAGGGTTTATTAATAAACACACGGTAATGGGGGGAGCAGGAAAAGGGGCTGAGCTGGACCCAAGGAAAGAAACAATAAGTATTCAAAAACACCCCTAAGCTAGACTAGCCTACTTTAACAACAGCTAACTAACTAACCAAAAATACAGTGGGTGGTCCGCCCAGTTCTAACTAGTGTATTTAACAAAGTTCACCTACGGGTAGTGTATGCCCATGGGCGACTTGTCTTGGTTTCCCCCTTTTCCCACCAGCAACACACAAACACCATAACCAAAAACAATACTCACAGGTGATGACAAAGTGCTATGGAGGTGCTTTAAACAAAAGAGAGGTTAAGACACAAAGCGAGAGTGAAACACAGAGACCTACAGACATGGCATTTACAGAGAGATTGAGCTAGAGATTGCTCTAGAACAAACAAATGATGGGGTTTTTAAACCATGGGGAAGGAACTGTGATAGGGTAGGAAATAGGAGGAGGTGTGTCTTCTGATTGATGATTGATTGTTGACTGATTGGGGAGTGATGGTTTCACCTGTGAGGGGAGAAGGAGAGAAAAGAAACACACAGGATACACACACACACAGGATAACTGTATCCGTAACATTCCCCCATGTGTCATAAATTATTACCTACAATAGAGAATGCTGGAAAATATGATGATGGAAGTGGTTTTGAGCAAACATACATTTGTAAATTTACTCAACAAGCTTGTTTAAATTCAGCTCACCTCGGGTAGTATGTGTTGGTTTAATGTACAATTGTAAGGCAACCAGCTGCAATAGGATTGTGAGTTTGCTCAACATTTGAGCATAGCTGAACCAAAGTACAGTGTAACCTTCCAAAGGGAAACATACTTTTTTAAATTCTTATAGTTCTTATACATTTATACATGTGAGCAAATTTTGTTGACTGAACAAACGTTCATACATTAGCTCAATTTCTTTTCCTGACAGAATAATGCTCAAGGAATTAGGTATATTTGCTTTTTACAGTGTGGCTGCAAAAGCATGAACAGGAAATGTAATGGTAAATTTAGAAAATGGCACATGTGCAATTCATGACTCACTCCTTGCAGTTTGTTGGAAAATTTCCATGCCCACCAGTTTTTTTGTATTGTTTGGGAAGTTAGATTTCCCAGAAACAATTTTAGTTAAAGACCGGTACTCCGGTACTTTGGCGACCAAGTAAGTATTTAAACCTCCCACTTTGGGCTGGATGTATCAATGTGTAATTCATACATGCGTAATCTATGAGCAGAATTACTGTCTTACCTCAATTAGCTATGAATCCCTAGCTTGAAAGTGACTGTTTTCTGGAAGATGTGCTCGCAATTTTGAGTACTGCAAGTGTTGACCCGTAGCAATTTGAGTTCCAGCCAATGAGGTTCCACCCCTTGCCATTTGAGTAACAGCTAGCAAGAAACCTGCTCAGTGTTGTCCAAAGAGGATGCGAGGTGGGCTCCATGAGAGAGAGAGAGAGAGAGAGAGAGAGAGAGAGAGAGAGAGAGAGGGGCACATATCTGCCGTTTTCGGGAGCGAATATCTTTAATAATTCTTGGAGGTCTCAATATCGCTTGATATTATTTTCAAATGGCAATAAGAAGAGATACTGTATGATACAGTATGTTCTAATTCTGTATTTATAATGACCACACATTCTAAATACTGTAAACATGCCTCACATCTACATCCTTTATCCCCGATGATGCAGTCATACTGTATTCCCTGACCACCTATGTATGACCACCATTACCATCCAATCTAAACCTGACTCTCATCCATGTTCTCTCTTCCTGTCCTATAGAGTCGCTGAATGAGAATAAGGTGAAGGGCAGTCCCCCTCTTGCTGAGATGCCAGCAGCAGCCTTCCACAGTGAGGATGATACAGGTGGGTATACCTCCCTAAAAGACACCAGCGCCACCACCTACAAACCCCAGGATGGGAGTGAAGCGCCCCTCAAGTCCTCAGACAGCGAGGGCTCCACCAGCAGTTCTGAGTCAGCCATTGGGGCCCTTTATGCCCGCATTGCACACCTCTCCAAGAATTCCAAGGAGGAAGAAGATGGGGGCGACAGCATGGTCACCATCGAGGTCAAGGGTAAAAGGAAACCACCGTCCCCGGGGGGAAAGACCAGGACCAAACCACGCCCGCCGGACCCCTCCACCAAACCCAAGGTGTCGTGGATCCATGGGAACAACGGGGGTACCACTCTCCAGGTGGAGAAGCCGAACCAGGGGGACAAGGGGCTAACATTTCCCAAGGTGAAGACAACCAGGAGCTCCAGCAACAGCTCAGCCAAGAGCGAAGAGAGGCAGAGGCTGAAGGAGAATTCCAAGGAGAAGAGCAAGCGAGAGGAAAAGGGGACGGTGGTCAATGGCTCCCCTAGCAAACACAAGGCCCACTGGGTGGGGAGGTCCAGAGAGAACATGAACCACATGGAGCACATCAATGGGGTGGTGCAAAACGCTCTAAAGAAGATTGGCAACTTCCACAACTCCGATAAGAAGGCATCCGCTGTGGAGATCGCCAAGGAGGCGCCCAAGAGCCCCAAAGTGATCCACCCACACATGAACTCAGAGGCCGCCACACTCCTGGCCGCACAGCTCAAGGAGAAGACTCAGAGCATCACCCGGAACGAGGGCACAGGCCTGGTAAAGACCAACGGCCTGTCCACCCCGATCCTCCGGGGCCGAGGAGACCGGGAAAAGCCCACCCCTCCGCAAAAGGCCAAACGGACCACCGCTCCCACACCAGGCCACCAGGGCTCCAACAAGCCTCTGCTGCCTACCACCACCAGCCTCCAGAAGATGGTGGGTGTTGAGGACCCAGCTACCCCCGAGGTCGCCCCCAAGAGCCCGGAGAA
Source organism: Oncorhynchus nerka (assembly GCF_034236695.1). Taxonomy (NCBI): domain Eukaryota; kingdom Metazoa; phylum Chordata; class Actinopteri; order Salmoniformes; family Salmonidae; genus Oncorhynchus; species Oncorhynchus nerka. The sequence continues at coordinate 89,857,556 of NC_088408.1, forward strand.
GCAGGACTTGAACGGCTCTAGAGTGGTAGAGGGTTGTGGTGGTGCGGGGGACCCCACGCTAAAGAAGACCCCCATCAAAAAGCCTCCCCGAAAGAAAGGCAAGGACGGGACTTTGGATACTACTCTGGAAACTAAGACACCGACAAAGACAGCGATTATGCCACCGCAGATCGTCAAATAGAACGTTTTTTAAATTGTTTCTCACAGACAGGACAATGGTGACAATGGTGAAGGAATGACTTCTTCCAAAGGAGACATGCAAAAGGACCTGGTGGTTGTTCATCAAAGGAGTGTATTATTTTTGCGCGTGTGTGTGCTGTGTGTCCAGAATCAGCGGAAAGTAAGTGGAACTTGTTTTTAAACTGTGGTTCTTCTCATTGGTGTGGGAGTGGGTTTGTAATCTATTGAACTGTATACCATACTAGTATTACATTGACTGATGTTGAAAGTAAATTCATGGACTCTTTTCATAAACCTGCGATGTATCCGTTTTCCACTACAACGCCAAACATAACTGGGGGAAGAGTGCTGACAGTGGCAAGCAATCGTATTTAATTTCCTCCATGTTTCTCCAATGCTCACAACTAAGTATTCATGTAAGAATCTCATCATTGTATCATTATAATTTAAAACCTTTTTTCCTCAATATTCTGTGTTATGCAATCGAATTTATGCAATGTAAGTGAGGTGAAGTAAGGCTAAGTTGAACCATGGTACTGAGAATACAAGTACAATATTTTTCAGTTTGATTTAAATTAGCCAGTTACACTCCATAACGGAGTTGTTGGCCTCTTTTTTTGTCCTTTTTTGTTGTTAATATGTTGCGTAATACCGAATACAAACCATTTAAATTTTTTAGTGTCTTCAGAGAGTACATTCTTTCACAATTTTGTCAGTCATGGTTTGTTGGCAAACAAATTAGCTTTTTGAACTCAAGCGAACTGTTAAGGAAGCATTACGTTGTCATTCTTCTCCTAACAGAGCTATGGCCTCGAGACTGCAATTCTTTTTTGTCCTCTCTAATTGGTATTGGTTTTTGGTCTGTATCTCTAAGGCCACTGTGTTAGGTCCTGTTGTCCCCTTTGAGAGGACATTCTGCCATGTTTCAATATCATCACATGTGTGGGGGTGTCATCTTCATAAAAAACAAATCTGGTTCAAAATGGCTCTATTACAATTTCCATCACAATTAACACATTTTATTGTGTTATCATTTTTGTGAGTTTGATATTCAAATAGTTTCTAATAAGTAAATATCTCAGGAATAGTTTGGTAAGTTTTCAGAGCAGTGTAATACATTTTCCACATGAAATAAGAGTAACTTTTGGATATGCTCTCTTTTTACAAGTAAAACCAGCAAAAAAAAATGCTAAGCTATTTTTTCCTTGTGCTTATCGAATAGCTAACTTGTGTAAATGCCATACTTTTAGGTTCTTTCCAAATCCTTCCTTCAATCTCACCCACATACGGGGAAGCAACGCTCCGTATCAAGAAGTAATAAAGAACATCCTTGCATAATGTTTCATAAAGGGCATGAAACAATGGCTACAGTGCTAGAGGCGTGACTACAGGCTGTATCACAACTGGCCGTGATTGGGAGTCCCATAGGGCGGTGCACAATTGGCCCAGCTTCGTCCGGGTTTGTCCGGTGTAGGCAGTCATTGTAAATAAGAATTTGTTCTTAACTGACTTGCCTAGTTAAATAAAACATTTAAAAAATGTAATGATGGATTAGTCATCTGGTCTTATCACAATGTTGTCTATTAAGGTTGAAGGCATTGTGGAAGTTTCCCTATAAAAAGGCAGTGATCATGGATGAAGTCAGTCTGGTCAGACAAACAGCTTTTGGTTGTGAACTGATACCTCCCTTTTCTGCTGCTCAGATACATTAGTGCATTATTATTCTGTGGAAGGCCCTAAGTAGCTACATCTTCTCTGATTTATAAAGGCATGGTATAGTGGAACATTCGCTATAGCAAGTATTTCAATTGCGATAATAAATAGAAAAGCAATAAAGAACATCCTTGTCTTAAACCTCAAGATAATTTAATACTTTCAGAAAAATTACCATTATTTATCATTTCACATGCAACGTTGTTGTGCATGACTTTTCTGCTATTTTGCCAAGAGATTACACCACTAATGTCTGATGGTACCATTCATTATTACTGGGAAATATTACGTAGCAGAAGAAATACAACACAAACTGTTTGATACTTCAGTCATTAACTTCATGTGGTTTAATTCACTATTGCATGACTTAGTCTAGACATGTTATATTGGTTTTATGCCAAGTTTACTTTGTCCCAACTTGAAGTGTGGTAAATTAGTTTATCAAAGCCAGCTAATTGGGGCGGCAGGTAGCCTAGTAGTTAGAGCATGGGGCCAGTAACCGAAAGGTTGCTGGATCAAATCCCAGAGCTGACAAGGGAAAAATATGTTGTTCTGCCCCTGAACAAGGCAGTTAACCCACTGACTTGCCTAGTTAAATAAAGGTAAAAAAAATATATATATTTAATTGAAGCTAATTATCTAATTATCACCCTATCCTAGACCCAAAGGAATCTATTGTGTCTTACTGTAATCAGTCTAAGACATGGGAAATATGATGATGGGTGTGGTTTTGAGCAAATGTACATTTGTACATTTACTCAACAAGCTTGTTCAAATTCCACTCACGAGTAGAATGTACAATTGGAAGGCAACCAGCTGCAATAGGATAAGTTGACATGGAATTGTTTTAATGGTCATACCATTTAGCTCATTTAGCTATTTGATTTAGAATTTTAGGTATTTGTATTTGATGAAATATAGAATTTGGCCTTTAGTACCAAATCCCATAGAAACGCATTCAATAACACATTCATAAATGGATTAAGGTTTTATAGTGTCTGTCCTATATCTTTGAGATGTAAGAAAGCTCAGGAAATATATCAAATGTATATTTTTTACACATATTTAACCCCTTTTTTTGGGTAGTCACACAACTACCTCCATACTTCCATTCATTAAAAACTGGTACCGGTTACATTCAGATGAGTCCCGTGGGGGTTGTAGAGCAAAACGGAGAACCCCATCGTGTTCGTAGAGCAAAACGGAGACCCCCATCGTGTTCGTAGAGCAAAACGGAGACCCCATCGTGTTCGTAGAGCAAAACGGAGACCCCCATCGTGTTCGTAGAGCAAAACGGAGACCCCATCGTGTTCGTAGAGCAAAACGGAGACCCCCATCGTGTTCGTAGAGCAAAACGGAGACCCCCATCGTGTTGGTAGAGCAATACGGAGACCCCATCATGTTCTTGGGAGTCTCATATATCCATAGAGTGGACTCTACAGCAGTTTTCATGAGAATTCCGATTTTCGGGATGTCTCATGGTCTGACAAACACCACTGTAGCCACCTGTAGCCACCTTCCACCACAGAAGAGGAAGGCCTTCATAGGCGGATGTGGTGGGCTGAGACGCAGCCCATGCAAGAACGGATATCTCTAGCTTAAACTGAAGGATCTTGATGGGGATTTGTTTTATTGTGGTAATTAGATTGAAGCACCGGTGCGTCAATAGACTCTAGGGGGATAGCTACAGTAATATAGTTGTGTGTTTTTATGCATGTGATAGTAACTACATTGCAAGAGGAAGCTCACAGAACTAGAGCGTATGGGATATGAATAAAACATATTCATACTATAGTACATAAGTGACAGTGGTTTATGCTGTGGATTCAAACTCACATTTCACTTTCACAGTTTGAAAAGCTATTTGAGTGCTTATGATTCCTACACATTTGTTATTGCTTGTTTCCATTTTTTTTAAATGTGGGTTTCAACGATACAGCCAGTCTCCTCTTTTATCAGTTATTTTTTTCTACATGTGAAAGTATAATTGTATATGTGTGTAAGCTGTGCTTATATAAATTGTTTTGCTACTTTACTCTGTATGTGTCAATGAACTGGCTTTCATGTTACGTTTGATGTCTTTAAGTCAGGGTCTCTGCAGCCACAGTATGAGTACTTCCTTGGCTTGTCATTTCCCCTTTCTCTGTGGATGTTGTTAGTTTAACACTAAACTTTATGAAGCAGAGTGAAATTATATGGAAACCTATAGCCTTCTCTCTTTTATCTTATCAACTTTTCTTAATCCTTTTGTCCTTAGGAAATATCAAATATCAAAACTTCAAAGTATTGTACAGGACATGTATTATTGTGTCACCACTGTTATTAAGTAAATGTAACTGAAACCATACAAGTTGTGTGATTATAAAGTGCCATTTTAAGCAAGCAGGAACCAAATATTTTTATATCTGACTGACTGGCCTTTGCCTGCTTTCACAGGCTACAGTACATATTTGTAAGCAGGGCCTCAACGCTGCAGAAACATTATCAGCGATACGGTTGTAACTCGTCATTCTGTTTGTCTGATTAGATTTTCAGTTGTTTGTCTTCAAATGTTTTTTTTTTAAATTAATTTACTTTGAAATAAAAGCGATACATGTAGTGGCTATGTGAAAATTCTCACCTCTCTCACATTAATCTGTGAACATATACCTCAGTCAACCTTTTGTGTGTGAAAAGAGTATCACTTTCCATTCCCATGACATAAACATCTCACAGCTGCCCTCATGTATTGATTTCAGAACCAGCCATATAGCTCCTTTCCCCATCTGTAGCCTAGAAACCATCCATCCCTGCAGCAATAAAGGATATTTTACAGTTTCCGGTGACTCCTGGCCACCGCTCTCCTGAAGACGAAGAGGATCCAGAGGCTTTTTCACACTGGATCATTAAAGAGTCAAAATAGCCATTAGGCCCACTGCTGCGCTCCTCCTGAGGGGGGGACAAGAGCCTCTTTCATGGGGATAACAGTGGGAACTCTGTGTTTAGGGCCTAGAGTTAATGAATCACACGTTGCATATTTGTATTCTTTTGGAGGTGAGAAGGATTTTTCTGGGACCGAGGCAGAAGGCTGTGTAGAGGAGTGTATGGATGGATCATGCGGTCGTGTAATTGAATCCAGAAGACTGGGCCGTTTGCTTGGGCCTGACATGTTGCTCCACTTACATGTTTTTTAACTTGTGTGTGTGTGAGTAACAGACTAAACAAAGCCCCCCCCCCCCCCCCAAGCTCATAGACTGCGAACTAGGGCACGGTCAAGACATGACACAGAGGTCGACCGCAGCTTCAGACCACACTGTGACTACAAAGAGGGAGTCTGATCCATTCATACCCCAGACGGAACCGAAAAAAAACAGCAGTTTAATTTGTCTTGACTGACACATGGATTTTCTACACTTTTTTTTAAATGTAATGACCTTTCTAGAATAGGCACAATAAGAATGTGGACAACATCTGCATGTTAAAACCAGGTATAAACAGGGCTAAAGTCATACTAACTCACCACATCCCAAAGAGTTAACTCTCAACTGTCCCTCCACTCACAAGCACACAGTCATGAAGAAGGCACGACAGCGTATCCTCCCTCTCAGGAGTTGAAAAGATTTTCCTCAAATAGTTCTACAGCTTCACCATTGACAGCATCTTGACTGGCTGCATTACTGCTTGGTATGGCAACTTCATCGCCCTCAATGGAATGGTGCTACAGAGGGTGATGCGGACAGTCCAGTACATCAGAGCCGAGCTCCCTGCCATCCAGGAACTCTACAGTACGTCAGGTGGTGTGAAAGGAAGGCCCAGCCACCCATATTTTTTGTACTTACTCTATGCACACTCAGTCACTCACAAAGAAACTCAAACACTTAATTTGCTCACACACACACATAAGACACACACACATTCATACTGTCTAACACACTCACATATCATCATCATATACGTTATATACAGTGCCTTGCTAAAGTATTCATCCCCCTTGGTGTTTTTCCTATTTTGTTGATGTTCTAACCAACTTGTCAAAACTATAGTTTGTCAACAAGAAAGTTGTGGAGTGGTTGAAAAACGAGTTTTAATGTCTTAGTGTATGTAAACTTCTGACTTCAACTGTATATTAAGGAGTTTGGTGTACAGTGCCTTGCAAAAGTATTCATCAACCTGCGTTTTAACTATTTTGTTGCATTACAACCTGTAATTTAAAAGGATTTTTATTTTGATTTCATGTAATGGACATACACAAAATGTTCCAAATTGGTGAAGTGAAATTTTAAAAATGACTTGTTTCAAAACCTGTTAAAAAAAAAATGAAAAGTTGTGTGTGTGTTTGTATTGACCCCATTTGCTATGAAGCCCCCAAATAAGATCTGGTGCAACCAATTACCTTCAGAAGTTACTTAAATTAAAGTCCACCTGTGTGCAATCTAAGTGTCACATGATCTCAGTATATACACTGCTCAAAAAAATAAAGGGAACACTAAAATAACACATACTAGATCTGAATGAATGAAATATTCTTATTAAATACATTTACATTTAAGTCATTTAGCAGACGCTCTTATCCAGAGCGACTTACAAATTGGTGCGTTCACCTTAAGACATCCAGTGGAACAGCCACTTTACAATAGTGTATCTAAATCTAGTAAGGGGGGGGGGGGGGTGAGAAGGATTACTTTATCCTATCCTAGGTATTCCTGAAAGAGGTGGGGTTTCAGGTGTCTCCGGAAGGTACTTTTTTCTTTACATAGTTGAATGTGCTGACAACAAAATAATACAAAAATTATCAATGGAAATCAAATTTATCAACCCATGGAGGTCTGGATTTGGGCCAACCGCACCAGCATATGGTCTCACAAGGGGTCTGAGGATCTCATCTCGGTACCTAATGGCAGTCAGGCTACCTCTGGCGAGCACATGGAGGGCTGTGCGGCCCCCCAAAGAAATGCCACCCCACACCATGACTGACCCACTGCCAAACCGGTCATGCTGGAGGATGTTGCAGGCAGCAGAACTTTCTCCACGGCGTCTCCAGACTCTTTCATGTCTGTCACGTGCTCAGTGTGAACCTGCTTTCATCTGTGAAGAGCACAGGGCGCCAGTGGCGAATTTGCCAATCTTGGTGTTCTCTGGCAAATGCCAAACATCCTGCACGGTGTTAGGCTGTAAGCACAACCCCCACCTGTGGACGTCGGGCCCTCATACCACCCTCATGGAGTCTGTTTCTGACCGTTTGAGCAAACACATGCACATTTGTGGCCTGCTGGAGGTCATTTTGCAGGGGTCTGGCAGTACTCCTCCTGCTCCTCCTTGCACAAAGGCGGAGGTAGCGGTCCTGCTGCTGGGTTTTGCCCTCCTACGGCCTCCTCCACATCTCCTGATGTACTGGCCTGTCTCCTGGTAGCGCCTACATGCTCTGGACACTACGCTGACAGACACAGCAAACCTTCTTGCCACAGCTCGCATTGATGGTCCATCCTGGATGAGCTGCACTACCTGAGCCACTTGTGTGGGTTGTGGACTCCGTCTCATGCTACCACTAGAGTGAAAGCACCGCCAGCATTCAAAAGTGACCAAAACATCAGCCAGGAAGCGTAGGAACTGAGAAGTGGTCTGTGGTCATCACCTGCAGAACCACTCCTTTATTGGGGGTGTCTTCCTAATTGCCTATAATTTCCACCTGTTGTCTACTCCATTTGCACAACAGCATGTGAAATTTATTGTCAATCAGTGTTGCTTCCTAAGTGGACAGTTTGATTTCACAGAAGTGTGATTGACTTGGAGTTACATTGTGTTGTTTAAGTGTTCCCTTTATTTTTTTGAGCAGTGTATATCTCAGTATATATATATATACTTCTTCTGAAAGGCCCCAGAGTCTGCAACAACTCTAAGCAAGGGGCACCACCAAGCAAGCAGCACAATGAAGACCAAGGAGCTCTCCAAACAGGTCAGGGATAAAGTTGTGGAGAAGTAAAATCCATTAAATCCATTATTAATAAAATGGAAATAATAGGGCACCACAACAAACCTGCCAAGAGAGGGCCGCCCACCAAAACTCACGGACCAAGCAAGGAGGGCATAAAGGGCATTAATCAGAGAGGCAACAAAGAGACCAAAGATAACCCTAAAGGAGATGCAAAGCTCCACGGCTGAGATTGGAGTATCTGTCCATAGGACCACTTTAAGCCATACACTCCACAGAGCTGAGCTTTAGGGAAGAGTGGCCAGAAAAAAAGACATTGCTTAAAGAAAACAATAAGCAAACACATTTGGTGTTCACCAAAAGGCATGTGGGAGAGTCCCAAACATATGGAAGAAGGTACTCTGGTCAGACGAGACTAAAATTGAGCTTTTTGGCCATCAAGGAAAACTCTATGTCTGACACCAACTCAACACCTCTCATCACCCCAAAGACACCATCCCCACAGTGAAGCATGGTAGTGGCAGCATCACGCTGTAGGGATGTTTGGGAAACTGGTCAGAATTGAAGGAATGATGGATGGCACTAAATACAGGGAAATTCTTGAGGGAAACCTGTTTCAGTCTTCCAGGGACTAGAGACTGAACGGAGCTTCATCTTCCAGCAGGACAAGAACCCTAAGCATACCCAATCTCACTAATTCTCTTATAGCTGAATGGAAGAATGTCCCCGCAGCCATGTTCCAACATCTAGTTGAAAGCCTTCGCAGAAGAGTGGAGGCTGTTAAAGCAGCAAAGGGGGGACCAACTCTATATTAATGCCCATGATTTTGGAATGATCAAGCATGTATCCACATACTTGTAGTGTATATTTTCTACAACTCCCGATGCTACTCCTCATGCCTAGTCACGTTAACTCTATACATATCTACCCCTACAACTCCAGTATCCCTGCACATTGTAAATATGTTATTGGAATTGACCCTGTATATTGATGCCATGTTTTTCTTATTTCAATGTGTGTTTTTGTTATACTTTATTTTAGAGTACTATATGTTGACATTGAATACTGCACTGTTGGGAAAAGAGCTTATAAGAAAGGCATTTCACTGTACCTGTCCATGTGGCAAGAAAACTATAAACTAAAGTATTTACTGTCTGGCCATGGAACTGAAGGAGTAGAACGTTATAGAAAGGGCAAAGTAGAACGTTATAGAACTGAGACTAAACTGTTATAGAACTTACTGAGTAGAATGCTATAGAACTGACCGAGTAGAATGTTATAGAACTGACCGAGCAGAATGTTATAGAACTGACCGAGTAGAATGTTATAGAACTTACCGAGCAGAATGTTATAGAACTGAGAGTAGAACGTTATAGAACTGACAGTGTATAATGTTATAGAACTGACCGAGCAGAATGTTATAGAACTGAGAGTAGAACGTTATAGAACTGACAGTGTAGAATGTTATAGAACTGACCGAGTGGAATGTTATAGAACTGACCGAGTGGAATGTTATAGAACTGACAGAGTAGAATGTTATAGAACTGACAGTGTTGAATGTTATAGAACTGACAGTGTTGAATGTTATAGAACTGACCGAGTGGAATGTTATAGAACTGACCGAGTGGAATGTTATAGAACTGACCGAGTGGAATGTTATAGAACTGACAGTGTTGAATGTTATAGAACTGACAGTGTTGAATGTTATAGAACTGACAGTGTAGAATGTTATAGAACTGACAGTGTAGAATACTATAGAACTGACCGAGTGGAATGTTATAGAACTGACAGAGTGGAATGTTATGGAACTGACAGTGTAGAATGTTATAGAACTGACAGTGTAGAATGTTATAGAACTGACAGAGTAGAATGCTATAGAACTGGCACAGTAGAATGTTACAGAACTGACAGAATAGAACGTTACAGAACTGACAGAGTAGAACATTATAGAACTGACAAAGAAGAATGTTATCAAACTGACCAAGTTGAATGTTATAGAACTGACCGAGTAGAATGTTATAGAACTGACCAAGTAGAATGTTATAGAACTGACAGTGTAGAATGTTATAGAACTGAGAGTAGAACGTTATAGAACTGACAGTGTTGAATGTTATAGATCTGACAGTGTAGAATGTTATAGAACTGACCGAGTAGAATGTTATAGAACTGACCGAGTAGAATGTTGTAGAACTGACAGTGTTGAATGTTATAGAACTGACAGAGTGCAATGTTATAGAACTGACAGTGTTGAATGTTATAGAACTGACAGTGTAGAATGTTATAGAACTGACAGAGTAGGATATTATAGAACTGACAGTGTAGAATGTTATAGAACTGAGAGTAGAGCGTTATAGAACTGACAGTGTAGAATGTTATAGAACTGAGAGTAGAACGTTATAGAACTGACAGTGTTGAATGTTATAGAACTGACAGTGTTGAATGTTATAGAACTGACAGTGTAGAATGTTATAGAACTGACAGTGTAGAATGTTATAGAACTGAGAGTAGAACGTTATAGAACTGACAGTGTTGAATGTTATAGAACTGACAATGTAGAATGTTATAGAACTGACAGTGTAGAATGTTATCAAACTGACAGAGTAGAATGTTATAGACCTGACAGTGTAGAATGTTATCAAACTGACAGAGTAGAATGTTATAGAACTGACAGTGTAGAATGTTATCAAACTGACAGAGTAGAACGTTATAGAACTGACAGTGTAGAATGTTATCAAACTGACAGAGTAGAATGTTATAGACCTGACAGTGTAGAATGTTATCAAACTGACAGAGTAGGATGTTATAGAACTGACAGTGTTGAATGTTATAGAACTGACAGTGTAGAATGTTATAGAACTGACAGTGTTGAATGTTATAGAACTGACAGTGTAGAATGTTATCAAACTGACAGAGTAGAATGTTATAGAACTGACAGTGTAGAATGTTATAGAACTGACAGTGTTGAATGTTATAGAACTGACAGAGTAGGATGTTATAGAACTGACAGAGTAGGAAGTTATAGAACTGACAGAGTAGGATGTTATAGAACTGACAGTGTTGAATGTTATCAAACTGACAGAGTAGGATGTTATAGAACTGACAGAGTAGAATGTTATAGAACTGACAGTGTAGAATGTTATAGAACTGACAGTGTAGAATGTTATCAAACTGACAGAGTAGGATGTTATAGAACTGACAGTGTTGAATGTTATAGAACTGACCGTGTAGAATTTTATAGAACTGACAGTGTAGAATGTTATCAAACTGACAGAGTAGAATGTTATAGAACTGACAGTGTAGAATGTTATAGAACTGACAGAGTAGGATGTTATAGAACTGACAGAGTAGGAAGTTATAGAACTGACAGAGTAGGATGTTATAGAACTGACAGTGTTGAATGTTATCAAACTGACAGAGTAGGATGTTATAGAACTGACAGAGTAGGATGTTATAGAACTGACAGTGTTGAATGTTATCAAACTGACAGAGTAGGATGTTATAGAACTGACAGTGTAGAATGTTATCAAACTGACAGAGTAGGATGTTATAGAACTGACAGTGTTGAATGTTATAGAACTGACAGTGTAGAATTTTATAGAACTGACAGTGTAGAATGTTATCAAACTGACAGAGTAGAATGTTATAGAACTGACAGTGTAGAATGTTATAGAACTGACAGAGTAGGATGTTATAGAACTGACAGTGTAGAATGTTATAGAACTGACAGAGTAGAATGTTATAGAACTGACAGTGTAGAATGTTATCAAACTGACAGAGTAGGATGTTATAGAACTGACAGTGTAGAATGTTATCAAACTGACAGAGTAGGATGTTATAGAAGTAGGATGTTATAGAACTGACAGAGTAGGATGTTATAGAACTGACAGTGTTGAATGTTAAAGAACTGACAGTGTAGAATGTTATAGAACTGACAGTGTAGAATGTTATAGAACTGACAGAGTAGGATGTTATAGAACTGACAGTGTAGAATGTTATAGAACTGAGAGTAGAACGTTATAGAACTGACAGTGTTGAACGTTATAGAACTGACAGTGTAGAATGTTATAGAACTGACAGTGTAGAATGTTATAGAACTGACAGTGTTGAATGTTATAGAACTGACAGTGTTAAATGTTATAGAACTGACAGTGTAGAATGTTATAGAACTGACAGTGTAGAATGTTATAGAACTGAGTGTAGAACGTTATAGAACTGACAGTGTTGAATGTTATAGAACTGACAGTGTAGAATGTTATAGAACTGACAGTGTAGAATGTTATCAAACTGACAGAGTAGCATGTTATAGAACTGACAGAGTAGGATGTTATAGAACTGACAGTGTTGAATGTTATAGAACTGACAGTGTAGAATGTTATAGAACTGACAGTGTAGAATGTTATAGAACTGACAGTGTAGAATGTTATCAAACTGACAGAGTAGGATGTTATAGAACTGACAGTGTTGAATGTTATAGAACTGACAGTGTAGAATGTTATAGAACTGACAGTGTAGAATGTTAAAGAACTGACAGAGTAGGATGTTAAAGAACTGACAGTGTAGAATGTTATAGAACTGAGAGTAGAACGTTATAGAACTGACAGTGTTCAATGTTATAGAACTGACAGTGTAGAATGTTATCAAACTGACAGTGTAGAATGTTATAGAACTGACAGTGTTGAATGTTATAGAACTGACAGTGTTGAATGTTATAGAACTGACAGTGTAGAATGTTATAGAACTGACAGTGTAGAATGTTATAGAACTGACAGTGTAGGATGTTATAGAACTGACAGTGTAGAATGTTATAGAACTGAGAGTAGAACGTTATAGAACTGACAGTGTTGAATGTTACAGAACTGACAGTGTAGAATGTTATAGAACTGACAGTGTAGAATGTTATCAAACTGACAGAGTAGGATGTTATAGAACTGACAGTGTAGAATGTTATAGAACTGACAGAGTAGAATGTTATAGAACTGACAGTGTAGAATGTTATCAAACTGACAGAGTAGGATGTTATAGAACTGACAGTGTAGAATGTTATAGAACTGACAGTGTAGAATGTTATAGAACTGACAGTGTCTAATGTTATAGAACTGACAGTGTAGAATGTTATCAAACTGACAGAGTAGAATGTTATAGAACTGACAGTGTAGAATGTTATCAAACTGACAGAGTAGGATGTTATAGAACTGACAGTGTAGAATGTTATCAAACTGACAGAGTAGGATGTTATGGAACTGACAGTGTAGAATGTTATAGAACTGACAGTGTAGAATGTTATAGAACTGATAGTGTAGAATGTTATAGAACTGACAGTGTAGAATGTTATAGAACTGACAGTGTAGAATGTTATCAAACTGACAGAGTAGGATGTTATAGAACTGACAGTGTAGAATGTTATCAAACTGACAGAGTAGGATGTTATAGAACTGACAGTGTAGAATGTTATAGAACTGAGAGTAGAATGTTATAGAACTGACAGTGTAGAATGTTATCAAACTGACAGAGTAGGATGTTATAGAACTGACAGTGTAGAATGTTATAGAACTAAGAGTAGAATGTTATAGAACTGACAGTGTAGAATGTTATCAAACTGACAGAGTAGGATGTTATAGAACTGACAGTGTAGAATGTTATAGAACTGACAGTGTAGAATGTTATAAACTGAAAGAGTAGGATGTTATAGAACTGACAGTGTAGAATGTTATAGAACTGAGAGTAGAACGTTATAGAACTGACAGTGTTGAATGTTATAGAACTGACAGTGTAGAATGTTATCAAACTGACAGTGTAGAATGTTATAGAACTGACAGTGTTGAATGTTATAGAACTGACAGTGTTGAATGTTATAGAACTGACAGTGTAGAATGTTATAGAACTGACAGTGTAGAATGTTATAGAACTGACAGTGTAGGATGTTATAGAACTGACAGTGTAGAATGTTATAGAACTGAGAGTAGAACGTTATATAACTGACAGTGTTGAATGTTACAGAACTGACAGTGTAGAATGTTATAGAACTGACAGTGTAGAATGTTATCAAACTGACAGAGTAGGATGTTATAGAACTGACAGTGTAGAATGTTATAGAACTGACAGAGTAGAATGTTATAGAACTGACAGTGTAGAATGTTATAGAACTGACAGTGTAGAATGTTATCAAACTGACAGAGTAGGATGTTATAGAACTGACAGTGTAGAATGTTATCAAACTGACAGAGTAGGATGTTATAGAACTGACAGTGTAGAATGTTATAGAACTGAGAGTAGAATGTTATAGAACTGACAGTGTAGAATGTTATCAAACTGACAGAGTAGGATGTTATAGAACTGACAGTGTAGAATGTTATCAAACTGACAGAGTAGGATGTTATAGAACTGACAGTGTAGAATGTTATAGAACTAAGAGTAGAATGTTATAGAACTGACAGTGTAGAATGTTATCAAACTGACAGAGTAGGATGTTATAGAACTGACAGTGTAGAATGTTATCAAACTGACAGAGTAGGATGTTATAGAACTGACAGAGTAGGATGTTATAGAACTGACAGTGTTGAATGTTATAGAACTGACAGTGTTGAATGTTAAAGAACTGACAGTGTAGAATGTTATAGAACTGACAGAGTAGGATGTTATAGAACTGACAGTGTAGAATGTTATAGAACTGAGAGTAGAACGTTATAGAACTGACAGTGTTGAACGTTATAGAACTGACAGTGTAGAATGTTATAGAACTGACAGTGTAGAATGTTATAGAACTGACAGTGTTGAATGTTATAGAACTGACAGTGTTAAATGTTATAGAACTGACAGTGTAGAATGTTATAGAACTGACAGTGTAGAATGTTATAGAACTGAGTGTAGAACGTTATAGAACTGACAGTGTTGAATGTTATAGAACTGACAGTGTAGAATGTTATAGAACTGACAGTGTAGAATGTTATCAAACTGACAGAGTAGCATGTTATAGAACTGACAGAGTAGGATGTTATAGAACTGACAGTGTTGAATGTTATAGAACTGACAGTGTAGAATGTTATAGAACTGACAGTGTAGAATGTTATAGAACTGACAGTGTAGAATGTTATCAAACTGACAGAGTAGGATGTTATAGAACTGACAGTGTTGAATGTTATAGAACTGACAGTGTAGAATGTTATAGAACTGACAGTGTAGAATGTTAAAGAACTGACAGAGTAGGATGTTAAAGAACTGACAGTGTAGAATGTTATAGAACTGAGAGTAGAACGTTATAGAACTGACAGTGTTCAATGTTATAGAACTGACAGTGTAGAATGTTATCAAACTGACAGTGTAGAATGTTATAGAACTGACAGTGTTGAATGTTATAGAACTGACAGTGTTGAATGTTATAGAACTGACAGTGTAGAATGTTATAGAACTGACAGTGTAGAATGTTATAGAACTGACAGTGTAGGATGTTATAGAACTGACAGTGTAGAATGTTATAGAACTGAGAGTAGAACGTTATAGAACTGACAGTGTTGAATGTTACAGAACTGACAGTGTAGAATGTTATAGAACTGACAGTGTAGAATGTTATCAAACTGACAGAGTAGGATGTTATAGAACTGACAGTGTAGAATGTTATAGAACTGACAGAGTAGAATGT
Organism: Oncorhynchus nerka; assembly: GCF_034236695.1. NCBI lineage: Eukaryota > Metazoa > Chordata > Actinopteri > Salmoniformes > Salmonidae > Oncorhynchus > Oncorhynchus nerka. The sequence continues at coordinate 89,872,993 of NC_088408.1, forward strand.
TATAGAACTGACAGTGTAGAATGTTATAGAACTGACAGTGTAGAATGTTATAGAACTGACAGTGTAGAATGTTATCAAACTGACAGAGTAGGATGTTATAGAACTGACAGTGTAGAATGTTATAGAACTGACAGTGTAGAATGTTATAGAACTGACAGTGTCTAATGTTATAGAACTGACAGTGTAGAATGTTATCAAACTGACAGAGTAGAATGTTATAGAACTGACAGTGTAGAATGTTATCAAACTGACAGAGTAGGATGTTATAGAACTGACAGTGTAGAATGTTATCAAACTGACAGAGTAGGATGTTATAGAACTGACAGTGTAGAATGTTATAGAACTGACAGTGTAGAATGTTATAGAACTGATAGTGTAGAATGTTATAGAACTGACAGTGTAGAATGTTATAGAACTGACAGTGTAGAATGTTATCAAACTGACAGAGTAGGATGTTATAGAACTGACAGTGTAGAATGTTATCAAACTGACAGAGTAGGATGTTATAGAACTGACAGTGTAGAATGTTATAGAACTGAGAGTAGAATGTTATAGAACTGACAGTGTAGAATGTTATCAAACTGACAGAGTAGGATGTTATAGAACTGACAGTGTAGAATGTTATCAAACTGACAGAGTAGGATGTTATAGAACTGACAGTGTAGAATGTTATAGAACTAAGAGTAGAATGTTATAGAACTGACAGTGTAGAATGTTATCAAACTGACAGAGTAGGATGTTATAGAACTGACAGTGTAGAATGTTATAGAACTGACAGTGTAGAATGTTATAAACTGACAGAGTAGGATGTTATAGAACTGACAGTGTAGAATGTTATAGAACTGAGAGTAGAACGTTATAGAACTGACAGTGTTGAATGTTATAGAACTGACAGTGTAGAATGTTATCAAACTGACAGTGTAGAATGTTATAGAACTGACAGTGTTGAATGTTATAGAACTGACAGTGTTGAATGTTATAGAACTGACAGTGTAGAATGTTATAGAACTGACAGTGTAGAATGTTATAGAACTGACAGTGTAGGATGTTATAGAACTGACAGTGTAGAATGTTATAGAACTGAGAGTAGAACGTTATATAACTGACAGTGTTGAATGTTACAGAACTGACAGTGTAGAATGTTATAGAACTGACAGTGTAGAATGTTATCAAACTGACAGAGTAGGATGTTATAGAACTGACAGTGTAGAATGTTATAGAACTGACAGAGTAGAATGTTATAGAACTGACAGTGTAGAATGTTATAGAACTGACAGTGTAGAATGTTATAGAACTGACAGTGTAGAATGTTATCAAACTGACAGAGTAGGATGTTATAGAACTGACAGTGTAGAATGTTATAGAACTGACAGTGTAGAATGTTATAGAACTGACAGTGTCTAATGTTATAGAACTGACAGTGTAGAATGTTATCAAACTGACAGAGTAGGATGTTATAGAACTGACAGTGTAGAATGTTATAGAACTGACAGTGTAGAATGTTATAGAACTGATAGTGTAGAATGTTATAGAACTGACAGTGTAGAATGTTATAGAACTGACAGTGTAGAATGTTATCAAACTGACAGAGTAGGATGTTATAGAACTGACAGTGTAGAATGTTATCAAACTGACAGAGTAGGATGTTATAGAACTGACAGTGTAGAATGTTATAGAACTGAGAGTAGAATGTTATAGAACTGACAGTGTAGAATGTTATCAAACTGACAGAGTAGGATGTTATAGAACTGACAGTGTAGAATGTTATCAAACTGACAGAGTAGGATGTTATAGAACTGACAGTGTAGAATGTTATAGAACTAAGAGTAGAATGTTATAGAACTGACAGTGTAGAATGTTATCAAACTGACAGAGTAGGATATTATAGAACTGACAGTGTAGAATGTTATAGAACTGACAGTGTAGAATGTTATAAACTGACAGAGTAGGATGTTATAGAACTGACAGTGTAGAATGTTATAGAACTGAGAGTAGAACGTTATAGAACTGACAGTGTTGAACGTTATAGAACTGACAGTGTAGAATGTTATAGAACTGACAGTGTAGAATGTTATAGAACTGACAGTGTTGAATGTTATAGAACTGACAGTGTTAAATGTTATAGAACTGACAGTGTAGAATGTTATAGAACTGACAGTGTTGAATGTTATAGAACTGACAGTGTAGAATGTTATAGAACTGACAGTTTAGAATGTTATCAAACTGACAGAGTAGGATGTTATAGAACTGACAGTGTAGAATGTTATAGAACTGACAGTGTTGAATGTTATAGAACTGACAGTGTTGAATGTTATAGAACTGACAGTGTAGAATGTTATAGAACTGACAGTGTAGAATGTTATAGAACTGACAGAGTAGGATGTTATAGAACTGACAGTGTAGAATGTTATAGAACTGAGAGTAGAACGTTATAGAACTGACAGTGTTGAATGTTACAGAACTGACGGTGTAGAATGTTATAGAACTGACAGTGCAGAATGTTATCAAACTGACAGAGTAGGATGTTATAGAACTGACAGTGTAGAATGTTATAGAACTGACAGAGTAGAATGTTATAGAACTGACAGTGTAGAATGTTATCAAACTGACAGAGTAGGATGTTATAGAACTGACAGTGTAGAATGTTATCAAACTGACAGAGTAGGATGTTATAGAACTGACAGAGTAGGATGTTATAGAACTGACAGTGTTGAATGTTATAGAACTGACAGTGTTAAATGTTATAGAACTGACAGTGTAGAATGTTATAGAACTGACAGTGTTGAATGTTATAGAACTGACAGTGTTGAATGTTAAAGAACTGACAGTGTAGAATGTTATAGAACTGACAGTGTAGAATGTTATAGAACTGACAGAGTAGGATGTTATAGAACTGACAGTGTTGAATGTTATAGAACTGATAGTGTAGAATGTTATAGAACTGACAGTGTAGAATGTTATAGAACTGACAGTGTAGAATGTTATCAAACTGACAGAGTAGGATGTTATAGAACTGACAGTGTAGAATGTTATCAAACTGACAGAGTAGGATGTTATAGAACTGACAGTGTAGAATGTTATAGAACTGAGAGTAGAATGTTATAGAACTGACAGTGTAGAATGTTATCAAACTGACAGAGTAGGATGTTATAGAACTGACAGTGTAGAATGTTATCAAACTGACAGAGTAGGATGTTATAGAACTGACAGTGTAGAATGTTATAGAACTAAGAGTAGAATGTTATAGAACTGACAGTGTAGAATGTTATCAAACTGACAGAGTAGGATATTATAGAACTGACAGTGTAGAATGTTATAGAACTGACAGTGTAGAATGTTATAAACTGACAGAGTAGGATGTTATAGAACTGACAGTGTAGAATGTTATAGAACTGAGAGTAGAACGTTATAGAACTGACAGTGTTGAACGTTATAGAACTGACAGTGTAGAATGTTATAGAACTGACAGTGTTGAATGTTATAGAACTGACAGTGTAGAATGTTATAGAACTGACAGTGTAGAATGTTAAAGAACTGACAGAGTAGGATGTTAAAGAACTGACAGTGTAGAATGTTATAGAACTGAGAGTAGAACGTTATAGAACTGACAGTGTTCAATGTTATAGAACTGACAGTGTAGAATGTTATCAAACTGACAGTGTAGAATGTTATAGAACTGACAGTGTTGAATGTTATAGAACTGACAGTGTTGAATGTTATAGAACTGACAGTGTAGAATGTTATAGAACTGACAGTGTAGAATGTTATAGAACTGACAGTGTAGGATGTTATAGAACTGACAGTGTAGAATGTTATAGAACTGAGAGTAGAACGTTATAGAACTGACAGTGTTGAATGTTACAGAACTGACAGTGTAGAATGTTATAGAACTGACAGTGTAGAATGTTATAGAACTGACAGTGTAGAATGTTATAGAACTGACAGTGTAGAATGTTATCAAACTGACAGAGTAGGATGTTATAGAACTGACAGAGTATGATGGTATAGAACTGACAGTGTTGAATGTTATAGAACTGACAGTGTAGAATGTTATAGAACTGACAGTGTCTAATGTTATAGAACTGACAGTGTTGAATGTTATAGAACTGACAGTGTTAAATGTTATAGAACTGACAGTGTAGAATGTTATAGAACTGACAGTGTTGAATGTTATAGAACTGACAGTGTAGAATGTTATAGAACTGACAGTTTAGAATGTTATCAAACTGACAGAGTAGGATGTTATAGAACTGACAGTGTAGAATGTTATAGAACTGACAGTGTTGAATGTTATAGAACTGACAGTGTTGAATGTTATAGAACTGACAGTGTAGAATGTTATAGAACTGACAGTGTAGAATGTTATAGAACTGACAGAGTAGGATGTTATAGAACTGACAGTGTAGAATGTTATAGAACTGAGAGTAGAACGTTATAGAACTGACAGTGTTGAATGTTACAGAACTGACGGTGTAGAATGTTATAGAACTGACAGTGCAGAATGTTATCAAACTGACAGAGTAGGATGTTATAGAACTGACAGTGTAGAATGTTATAGAACTGACAGAGTAGAATGTTATAGAACTGACAGTGTAGAATGTTATCAAACTGACAGAGTAGGATGTTATAGAACTGACAGTGTAGAATGTTATCAAACTGACAGAGTAGGATGTTATAGAACTGACAGAGTAGGATGTTATAGAACTGACAGTGTTGAATGTTATAGAACTGACAGTGTTGAATGTTAAAGAACTGACAGTGTAGAATGTTATAGAACTGACAGTGTAGAATGTTATAGAACTGACAGAGTAGGATGTTATAGAACTGACAGTGTTGAATGTTATAGAACTGACAGTGTAGAATGTTATAGAACTGACAGTGTAGAATGTTATAGAACTGACAGTGTAGAATGTTATCAAACTGACAGAGTAGGATGTTATAGAACTGACAGTGTTGAATGTTATAGAACTGACAGTGTAGAATGTTATAGAACTGACAGTGTAGAATGTTAAAGAACTGACAGAGTAGGATGTTAAAGAACTGACAGTGTAGAATGTTATAGAACTGAGAGTAGAACGTTATAGAACTGACAGTGTTCAATGTTATAGAACTGACAGTGTAGAATGTTATCAAACTGACAGTGTAGAATGTTATAGAACTGACAGTGTTGAATGTTATAGAACTGACAGTGTTGAATGTTATAGAACTGACAGTGTAGAATGTTATAGAACTGACAGTGTAGAATGTTATAGAACTGACAGTGTAGGATGTTATAGAACTGACAGTGTAGAATGTTATAGAACTGAGAGTAGAACGTTATAGAACTGACAGTGTTGAATGTTACAGAACTGACAGTGTAGAATGTTATAGAACTGACAGTGTAGAATGTTATCAAACTGACAGAGTAGGATGTTATAGAACTGACAGTGTAGAATGTTATAGAACTGACAGAGTAGAATGTTATAGAACTGACAGTGTAGAATGTTATAGAACTGACAGTGTAGAATGTTATCAAACTGACAGAGTAGGATGTTATAGAACTGACAGTGTTGAATGTTATAGAACTGACAGTGTAGAATGTTATAGAACTGACAGTGTAGAATGTTAAAGAACTGACAGAGTAGGATGTTAAAGAACTGACAGTGTAGAATGTTATAGAACTGAGAGTAGAACGTTATAGAACTGACAGTGTTCAATGTTATAGAACTGACAGTGTAGAATGTTATCAAACTGACAGTGTAGAATGTTATAGAACTGACAGTGTTGAATGTTATAGAACTGACAGTGTTGAATGTTATAGAACTGACAGTGTAGAATGTTATAGAACTGACAGTGTAGAATGTTATCAAACTGACAGAGTAGGATGTTATAGAACTGACAGTGTAGAATGTTATAGAACTGAGAGTAGAATGTTATAGAACTGACAGTGTAGAATGTTATCAAACTGACAGAGTAGGATGTTATAGAACTGACAGTGTAGAATGTTATCAAACTGACAGAGTAGGATGTTATAGAACTGACAGAGTAGGATGTTATAGAACTGACAGTGTAGAATGTTATAGAACTGACAGTGTTAGAATGTTATAGAACTGACAGTGTAGAATGTTATAGAACTGACAGTGTTGAATGTTATAGAACTGACAGTGTTGAATGTTATAGAACTGACAGTGTAGAATGTTATAGACCTGACAGTGTAGAATGTTATAGAACTGACAGAGTGATGTTATAGAACTGAAGTGTGTTATAGAACTGACAGTGTAGAATGTTATAGAACTGACAGTGTAGAATGTTATAGAACTGACAGTGTAGAATGTTATCAAACTGACAGAGTAGGATGTTATAGAACTGACAGTGTAGAATGTTATCAAACTGACAGAGTAGGATGTTATAGAACTGACAGTGTAGAATGTTATAAACTGACAGAGTAGAATGTTATAGAACTGACAGTGTAGAATGTTATCAAACTGACAGAGTAGGATGTTATAGAACTGACAGTGTAGAATGTGAGTAGGATGTTATAGAACTGACAGTGTAGAATGTTATAGAACTGACAGTGTAGAATGTTATAGAACTGACAGTGTAGAATGTTATCAAACTGACAGAGTAGGATATATAGAACTGACAGTGTAGAATGTTATAGAACTGACAGTGTAGAATGTTATAAACTGACAGAGTAGGATGTTATAGAACTGACAGTGTAGAATGTTATAGAACTAGTAGAATGTTATAGAACTGACAGTGTAGAATGTTATAGAACTGACAGAGTAGAATGTTATAGAACTGACAGTGTAGAATGTTATAGAACTGACAGTGTAGAATGTTATAGAACTGACAGTGTAGAATGTTAAAGAACTGACAGAGTAGGATGTTAGAACTGACAGTGTAGAATGTTATAGAACTGACAGACAGTGTTATAGAACTGACAGTGTTAGAATGTTATAGAACTGACAGTGTAGAATGTTATTATAGAACTGACAGTGTTGAATGTTATAGAACTGACAGAATGTAGAATGTTATAGAATGAACTGACAGTGTAGAATGTTATAGAACTGACAGTGTAGGATGTTATAGAACTGACAGTGTAGAATGTTATAGAACTGAGTAGAACGTTATAGAACTGACAGTGTTGAATGTTATAGAACTGACAGAATGTTATAGAACTGACAGTGTAGAATGTTATAGAACTGACAGTGTAGAATGTTATAGAACTGACAGTGTAGAATGTTATCAGAACTGACAGAGTAGGATGTTATAGTGACAGAGTATGAATGTTATAGAACTGACAGTGTTAGAATGTTATAGAACTGACAGTGTAGAATGTTATAGAACTGACAGTGTAGAATGTTATAGAACTGACAGTGTAGAATGTTATAGAACTGACAGTGTTAAATGTTATAGAACTGACAGTGTAGAATGTTATAGAACTGACAGTGTTGAATGTTATAGAACTGACAGTGTAGAATGTTATAGAACTGACAGTGTAGAATGTTATCAAACTGACAGAGTAGGATGTTATAGAACTGACAGTGTAGAATGTTATAGAACTGACAGTGTTGAATGTTATAGAACTGACAGTGTTGAATGTTATAGAACAGAGTAGAATGTTATAGAACTGACAGTGTAGAATGTTATAGAACTGTAGGATGTTATAGAACTGACAGTGTAGAATGTTATAGAACTGAATGTTATCAGAACTGACAGTGTAGAATGTTATAGAACTGACAGTGTAGAATGTTATCAAACTGACAGAGTAGGATGTTATAGAACTGACAGTGTAGAATGTTATAGAACTGACAGAGTAGAATGTTATAGAACTGACAGTGTAGAATGTTATAGAACTGACAGTGTAGAATGTTATAGAACTGACAGTGTAGAATGTTATCAAACTGACAGAGTAGGATGTTATAGAACTGACAGTGTAGGATGTTATAGAACTGACAGTGTAGAATGTTATAGAACTGACAGTGTTGAATGTTAAAGAACTGACAGTGTAGAATGTTATAGAACTGACAGTGTAGAATGTTATAGAACTGACAGAGTAGGATGTTATAGAACTGACAGTGTTAGAATGTTATAGAACTGACAGTGTAGAATGTTATAGAACTGACAGTGTAGAATGTTATAGAACTGACAGTGTAGAATGTTATCAAACTGACAGAGTAGATGTTATAGAACTGACAGTGTTGAATGTTATAGAACTGAACTGACAGTGTAGAATGTTATCAGAACTGACAGAGTAGGATGTTATAGAACTGACAGTGTAGAATGTTATAGAACTGAGAGTGTTATAGAACTGACAGTGTAATGTTATAGAACTGACAGTGTAGAATGTTATAGAACTGACAGTGTAGAATGTTATAGAACTGACAGTGTAGAATGTTATAGAACTGACAGAGTAGAATGTTATAGAACTGACAGTGTAGAATGTTATAGAACTGACAGAGTAGGATGTTATAGAACTGACAGTGTAGAATGTTATAGAACTGAGAGTAGAATGTTATAGAACTGACAGTGTAGAATGTTATCAGAACTGACAGTGTAGAATGTTATAGAACTGACAGTGTAGAATGTTATCAAACTGACAGAGTAGGATGTTATAGAACTGACAGTGTAGAATGTTATAGAACTGACAGAGTAGAATGTTATAGAACTGACAGTGTAGAATGTTATCAAACTGACAGTGTAGAATGTTATAAACTGACAGTGTAGGATGTTATAGAACTGACAGTGTAGAATGTTATAGAACTGACAGAGTAGGATGTTATAGAACTGACAGTGTTGAATGTTATAGAACTGACAGTGTTGAATGTTAAAGAACTGACAGTGTAGAATGTTATAGAACTGAGAGTAGAACGTTATAGAACTGACAGTGTTGAATGTTATAGAACTGACAGTGTAGAATGTTATCAAACTGACAGTGTAGAATGTTATAGAACTGACAGTGTTGAATGTTATAGAACTGACAGTGTTGAATGTTATAGAACTGACAGTGTAGAATGTTATAGAACTGACAGTGTAGAATGTTATAGAACTGACAGTGTAGGATGTTATAGAACTGACAGTGTAGAATGTTATAGAACTGAGAGTAGAACGTTATAGAACTGACAGTGTTGAATGTTACAGAACTGACAGTGTAGAATGTTATAGAACTGACAGTGTAGAATGTTATCAAACTGACAGAGTAGGATGTTATAGAACTGACAGTGTAGAATGTTATAGAACTGACAGTGTAGAATGTTATAGAACTGACAGTGTAGAATGTTATAGAACTGACAGTGTAGAATGTTATAGAACTGACAGTGTAGAATGTTATCAAACTGACAGAGTAGGATGTTATAGAACTGACAGTGTAGAATGTTATAGAACTGACAGTGTAGAATGTTATAGAACTGACAGTGTAGAATGTTATAGAACTGACAGTGTAGAATGTTATCAAACTGACAGAGTAGAATGTTATAGAACTGACAGTGTAGAATGTTATCAAACTGACAAGTAGGATGTTATAGAACTGACAGTGTAGAATGTTATCAAACATGTTATAGAACTGACAGTGTAGAATGTTATAGAACTGACAGAGTAGAATGTTATAGAACTGACAGTGTAGAATGTTATAGAACTGACAGAGTAGAATGTTATAGAACTGACAGTGTGTTATCAAACTGACAGAGAATGTTATAGAACTGACAGTGTAGAATGTTATCAAACTGACAGAGTAGGATGTTATAGAACTGACAGTGTAGAATGTTATAGAACTGACAGTGTAGAATGTTATAGAACTGACAGTGTAGAATGTTATCAAACTGACAGAGTAGAATGTTATAGAACTGACAGTGTAGAATGTTATCAAACTGACAGAGTAGGATGTTATAGAACTGACAGTGTAGAATGTTATAGAACTGAGAGTAGAATGTTATAGAACTGACAGTGTAGAATGTTATCAAACTGACAGAGTAGGATGTTATAGAACTGACAGTGTAGAATGTTATAGAACTGACAGTGTAGAATGTTATAGAACTGACAGAGTAGGATGTTATAGAACTGACAGTGTAGAATGTTATAGAACTGACAGTGTAGAATGTTATAGAACTGACAGTGTAGAATGTTATAGAACTGACAGAGTTATAGTAGATGTTATAGAACTGACAGTGTTGAATGTTATAGAACTGACAGTGTAGAATGTTATAGAACTGACAGTGTAGAATGTTATAGACCTGACAGTGTTGAATGTTATAGAACTGAGAGTAGAATGTTATAGAACTGACAGTGTAGAATGTTATCGAACTGACAGTGTTAAATGTTATAGAACTGACAGTGTTGAATGTTACAGAACTGACAGTGTAGAATGTTATAGAACTGACAGTGTAGAATGTTATCAAACTAGAGTAGGATGTTATAGAACTGACAGTGTAGAATGTTATAGAACTGACAGTGTAGAATGTTATAGAACTGACAGTGTAGAATGTTATGTTATCAAACTGACAGAGTAGAATGTTATAGAACTGACAGAGTAGAATGTTATAGAACTGACAGTGTAGAATGTTATAGAACTGACAGTGTAGAATGTTATAGAACTGACAGTGTAGAATGTTATCAAACTGACAGAGTAGGATGTTATAGAACTGACAGTGTTGAATGTTATAGAACTGACAGTGTAGAATGTTATAGAACTGACAGTGTAGAATGTTAAAGAACTGACAGAGTAGGATGTTATAGAACTGACAGTGTAGAATGTTATAGAACTGAGAGTAGAACGTTATAGAACTGACAGTGTTGAATGTTATAGAACTGACAGTGTAGAATGTTATCAAACTGACAGTGTAGAATGTTATAGAACTGACAGTGTTGAATGTTATAGAACTGACAGTGTTGAATGTTATAGAACTGACAGTGTAGAATGTTATAGAACTGACAGTGTAGAATGTTATAGAACTGACAGTGTAGGATGTTATAGAACTGACAGTGTAGAATGTTATAGAACTGAGAGTAGAACGTTATAGAACTGACAGTGTTGAATGTTACAGAACTGACAGTGTAGAATGTTATAGAACTGACAGTGTAGAATGTTATCAAACTGACAGAGTAGGATGTTATAGAACTGACAGTGTAGAATGTTATAGAACTGACAGAGTAGAATGTTATAGAACTGACAGTGTAGAATGTTATAGAACTGACAGTGTAGAATGTTATAGAACTGACAGTGTAGAATGTTATCAAACTGACAGAGTAGGATGTTATAGAACTGACAGTGTAGAATGTTATAGAACTGACAGTGTAGAATGTTATAGAACTGACAGTGTAGAATGTTATAGAACTGACAGTGTAGAATGTTATCAAACTGACAGAGTAGAATGTTATAGAACTGACAGTGTAGAATGTTATCAAACTGACAGAGTAGGATGTTATAGAACTGACAGTGTAGAATGTTATCAAACTGACAGAGTAGAATGTTATAGAACTGACAGTGTAGAATGTTATAGAACTGACAGTGTTGAATGTTATAGAACTGACAGTGTAGAATGTTATCAAACTGACAGAGTAGGATGTTATAGAACTGACAGTGTAGAATGTTATCAAACTGACAGAGTAGGATGTTATAGAACTGACAGTGTAGAATGTTATAGAACTGAGAGTAGAATGTTATAGAACTGACAGTGTAGAATGTTATCAAACTGACAGAGTAGAATGTTATAGAACTGACAGTGTAGAATGTTATCAAACTGACAGAGTAGGATGTTATAGAACTGACAGTGTAGAATGTTATAGAACTGAGAGTAGAATGTTATAGAACTGACAGTGTAGAATGTTATCAAACTGACAGAGTAGGATGTTATAGAACTGACAGTGTAGAATGTTATAGAACTGACAGTGTAGAATGTTATAAACTGACAGAGTAGGATGTTATAGAACTGACAGTGTAGAACTGAATGTTATAGAACTGACAGTGTAGAATGTTATAGAACTGACAGTGTAGAATGTTATCAAACTGACAGTGTAGAATGTTATAGAACTGACAGTGTTGAATGTTATAGAACTGACAGTGTAGAATGTTATAGAACTGACAGTGTAGAATGTTATAGAACTGACAGTGTAGAATGTTATAGAACTGACAGTGTAGGATGTTATAGAACTGACAGTGTAGAATGTTATACTGAAACTGACAGAACTGACAGTGTAGAATGTTATAGAACTGACAGTGTAGAATGTTATCAAACTGACAGAGTAGGATGTTATAGAACTGACAGTGTAGAATGTTATAGAACTGACAGAGTAGAATGTTATAGAACTGACAGTGTAGAATGTTATAGAACTGACAGTGTAGAATGTTATAGAACTGACAGTGTAGAATGTTATCAAACTGACAGAGTAGGATGTTATAGAACTGACAGTGTAGAATGTTATAGAACTGACAGTGTAGAATGTTATAGAACTGAAGTGTCTAATGTTATAGAACTGACAGTGTTGAATGTTATAGAACTGACAGTGTAGAATGTTATAGAACTGACAGTGTAGAATGTTATAGACCTGACAGTGTAGAATGTTATAGAACTGAGAGTAGAATGTTATAGAACTGACAGTGTAGAATGTTATCAAACTGACAGAGTAGAATGTTATAGAACTGACAGTGTAGAATGTTATCAAACTGACAGAGTAGAATGTTATAGAACTGACAGTGTAGAATGTTATAGAACTGAGAGTAGAATGTTATAGAACTGACAGTGTAGAATGTTATCAAACTGACAGAGTAGAATGTTATAGAACTGACAGTGTAGAATGTTATAGAACTGACAGTGTAGAATGTTATCAAACTGACAGAGTAGGATGTTATAGAACTGACAGTGTAGAATGTTATAGAACTGAGAGTAGAACGTTATAGAACTGACAGTGTTGAATGTTATAGAACTGACAGTGTAGAATGTTATAGAACTGACAGTGTAGAATGTTATAGTAGAATGTTATAGAACTGACAGTGTTGAATGTTATAGAACTGACAGTGTAGAATGTTATAGAACTGACAGAATGTTATAGAACTGACAGTGTAGAATGTTATAGAACTGACAGTGTAGAATGTTATAGAACTGACAGTAGAACGTAGAACTGTTATGTTATAGAACTGACAGTGTAGAATGTTATAGAACTGACAGAGTAGGATGTTATAGAACTGACAGTGTAGAATGTTAGAACTGAGAGTAGAACGTTATAGAACAGTGTAGAATGTTATAGAACTGACAGTGTAGAATGTTATCAAACTGACATTGTAGAATGTTATAGAACTCAGTGTTGAAGAATGTTATAGAACTGACAGTGTAGAATGTTATAGAACTGACAGTGTAGAATGTTATAGAACTGACAGTGTAGAATGTTATAGAACTGACAGTGTAGAATGTTATAGAACTGACAGTGTAGAATGTTATCAAACTGACAGAGTAGGATGTTATAGAACTGACAGTGTAGAATGTTATCAAACTGACAGAGTAGGATGTTATAGAACTGACAGTGTAGAATGTTATAGAACTGAGAGTAGAATGTTATAGAACTGACAGTGTAGAATGTTATCAAACTGACAGAGTAGAATGTTATAGAACTGACAGTGTAGAATGTTATCAAACTGACAGAGTAGGATGTTATAGAACTGACAGTGTAGAATGTTATAGAACTGAAGAGTAGAATGTTATAGAACTGACAGTGTAGAATGTTATCAAACTGACAGAGTAGGATATTATAGAACTGACAGTGTAGAATGTTATAGAACTGACAGTGTAGAATGTTATAAACTGACAGAGTAGGATGTTATAGAACTGACAGTGTAGAATGTTATAGAACTGAGAGTAGAACGTTATAGAACTGAAGTGTTGAACGTTATAGAACTGACAGTGTAGAATGTTATAGAACTGACAGTGTAGAATGTTATAGAACTGACAGTGTTGAATGTTATAGAACTGACAGTGTTAAATGTTATAGAACTGACAGTGTAGAATGTTATAGAACTGACAGTGTTGAATGTTATAGAACTGACAGTGTAGAATGTTATAGAACTGACAGTTTAGAATGTTATCAAACTGACAGAGTAGGATGTTATAGAACTGACAGTGTAGAATGTTATAGAACTGACAGTGTTGAATGTTATAGAACTGACAGTGTTGAATGTTATAGAACTGACAGTGTAGAATGTTATAGAACTGACAGTGTAGAATGTTATAGAACTGACAGAGTAGGATGTTATAGAACTGACAGTGTAGAATGTTATAGAACTGACAGAGTAGAATGTTATAGAACTGACAGTGTTGAATGTTATAGAACTGACAGTGTAGAATGTTATAGAACTGACAGTGTAGAATGTTATCAAACTGACAGATGTAGGAATGTTATAGAACTGACAGTGTAGAATGTTATCAAACTGACAGAGTAGAATGTTATAGAACTGACAGTGTAGAATGTTATCAAACTGACAGAGTAGAATGTTATAGAACTGACAGTGTAGAATGTTATCAAACTGACAGAGTAGATGTTATAGAACTGTAGGATGTTATAGAACTGACAGTGTAGAATGTTATAGAAGTGTTGAATGTTATAGAACTGACAGTGTAGAATGTTATAGAACTGACAGTGTAGAATGTTATAGAACTGACAGAGTAGGATGTTATAGAACTGACAGTGTAGAATGTTATAGAACTGACAGTGTAGAATGTTATAGAACTGACAGTGTAGAATGTTATAGAACTGAGAGTAGAACGTTATAGAACTGACAGTGTTGAATGTTATAGAACTGACAGTGTAGAATGTTATAGAACTGACAGTGTAGAATGTTATCAAACTGACAGAGTAGGATGTTATAGAACTGACAGAGTAGGATGTTATAGAACTGACAGTGTTGAATGTTATAGAACTGACAGTGTAGAATGTTATAGAACTGACAGTGTAGAATGTTATCAAACTGACAGAGTAGGATGTTATAGAACTGACAGTGTTGAATGTTATAGAACTGACAGTGTAGAATGTTATAGAACTGACAGTGTAGAATGTTAAAGAACTGACAGTGTAGAATGTTATAGAACTGACAGTGTAGAATGTTATAGAACTGAGAGTAGAACGTTATAGAACTGACAGTGTTGAATGTTATAGAACTGACAGTGTAGAATGTTATCAAACTGACAGTGTAGAATGTTATAGAACTGACAGTGTTGAATGTTATAGAACTGACAGTGTTGAATGTTATAGAACTGACAGTGTAGAATGTTATAGAACTGACAGTGTAGAATGTTATAGAACTGACAGTGTAGAATGTTATAGAACTGACAGTGTAGAATGTTATAGAGTAGAACGTTATAGAACTGACAGTGTTGAATGTTATCAGAACTGACAGTGTAGAATGTTATAGAACTGACAGTGTAGAATGTTATCAAACTGACAGAGTAGAATGTTATAGAACTGACAGTGTAGAATGTTATAGAACTGACAGAGTAGAATGTTATAGAACTGACAGTGTAGAATGTTATTAGTGTAGAATGTTACTGACAGTGTAGAATGTTATCAAACTGACAGAGTAGGATGTTATAGAACTGACAGTGTAGAATGTTATAGAACTGACAGTGTAGAATGTTATAGAACTGACAGTGTAGAATGTTATCAAACTGACAGAGTAGAATGTTATAGAACTGACAGTGTAGAATGTTATCAAACTGACAGAGTAGGATGTTATAGAACTGACAGTGTAGAATGTTATCAAACTGACAGAGTAGGATGTTATAGAACTGACAGTGTAGAATGTTATAGAACTGACAGAGTAGAATGAGAAATGACAGTGTAGAATGTTATCAAACTGACAGAGTAGAATGTAATAGAACTGACAGTGTAGAATGTTATCAAACTGACAGTGTAGAATGTTATAGAACTGACAGTGTTGAATGTTATAGAACTTACAGTGTTGAATGTTATAGAACTGACAGTGTAGAATGTTATAGAACTGACAGTGTAGAATGTTTATAGAACTGACAGTGTAGAATGTTATAGAACTGAATGTTATAGAACTGACAGTGTTGAATGTTATAGAACTGACAGTGTAGAATGTGACAGAGTAGGATGTTATAGAACTGACAGTGTAGAATGTTATAGAACTGACAGTGTAGAATGTTATAGAACTGACAGTGTAGAATGTTATAGAACTGACAGAGTAGGATGTTATAGAACTGACAGTGTAGAATGTTATAGAACTGAGAGTAGAACGTTATAGAACTGACAGTGTTGAATGTTACAGAACTGACAGTGTAGAATGTTATAGAACTGACAGTGTAGAATGTTATCAAACTGACAGAGTAGGATGTTATAGAACTGACAGTGTAGAATGTTATAGAACTGACAGAGTAGAATGTTATAGAACTGACAGTGTAGAATGTTATCAAACTGACAGAGTAGGAATGTTATAGAACTGACAGTGTAGAATGTTATCAAACTGACAGAGTAGGATGTTATAGAACTGACAGTGTAGAATGTTATAGAACTGACAGTGTTGAATGTTATAGAACAGAACTGACAGTGTAGAATGTTATAGAACTGAGAATGTTATAGAACTGACAGTGTAGAATGTTATAGAACTGACAGTGTAGAATGTTATAGAACTGACAGTGTAGAATGTTATAGAACTGACAGAGTAGGATGTTATAGAACTGACAGTGTTGAATGTTATAGAACTGACAGTGTAGAATGTTATAGAACTGACAGTGTAGAATGTTATCAAACTGACAGAGTAGGATGTTATAGAACTGACAGTGTTGAATGTTATAGAACTGACAGTGTAGAATGTTATAGAACTGACAGTGTAGAATGTTATATGTTATAGAACTGACAGTGTAGAATGTTATAGAACTGAATGTTATAGAACTGACAGTGTAGAATGTTATAGAACTGACAGTGTAGAATGTTATCAAACTGACAGTGTAGAATGTTATAGAAGAATGTGAATGTTATAGAACTGACAGTGTTGAATGTTATAGAACTGACAGTGTAGAATGTTATAGAACTGACAGTGTAGAATGTTATAGAACTGACAGTGTAGGATGTTATAGAACTGACAGTGTAGAATGTTATAGAACTGAGAGTAGAACGTTATAGAACTGACAGTGTTGAATGTTATAGAACTGACAGTGTAGAATGTTATAGAACTGACAGTGTAGAATGTTATCAAACTGACAGAGTAGGATGTTATAGAACTGACAGTGTAGAATGTTATAGAACTGACAGTGTAGAATGTTATAGAACTGACAGAGTAGGATGTTATAGAACTGACAGTGTAGAATGTTATAGAACTGAGAGTAGAACGTTATAGAACTGACAGTGTTGAATGTTACAGAACTGACAGTGTAGAATGTTATAGAACTGACAGTGTAGAATGTTATCAAACTGACAGAGTAGGATGTTATAGAACTGACAGTGTAGAATGTTATAGAACTGACAGAGTAGAATGTTATAGAACTGACAGTGTAGAATGTTATCAAACTGACAGAGTAGGATGTTATAGAACTGACAGTGTAGAATGTTATCAAACTGACAGAGTAGGATGTTATAGAACTGACAGAGTAGGATGTTATAGAACTGACAGTGTTGAATGTTATAGAACTGACAGTGTTGAATGTTAAAGAACTGACAGTGTAGAATGTTATAGAACTGAGAGTAGAACGTTATAGAACTGACAGTGTTGAATGTTATAGAACTGACAGTGTAGAATGTTATAGAACTGACAGTGTAGCATGTTATAGAACTGACAGAGTAGGATGTTATAGAACTGACAGTGTTGAATGTTATAGAACTGACAGTGTAGAATGTTATAGAACTGACAGTGTAGAATGTTATCAAACTGACAGAGTAGGATGTTATAGAACTGACAGTGTTGAATGTTATAGAACTGACAGTGTAGAATGTTATAGAACTGACAGTGTAGAATGTTAAAGAACTGACAGAGTAGAATGTTAAAGAACTGACAGTGTAGAATGTTATAGAACTGAGAGTAGAACGTTATAGAACTGACAGTGTTGAATGTTATAGAACTGACAGTGTAGAATGTTATCAAACTGACAGTGTAGAATGTTATAGAACTCGCAGTGTTGAATGTTATAGAACTGACAGTGTTGAATGTTATAGAACTGACAGTGTAGAATGTTATAGAACTGACAGTGTAGAATGTTATAGAACTGACAGATGTTATAGAACTGACAGTGTAGAATGTTATAGAACTGACAGAGTAGAATGTTATAGAACTGACAGTGTAGAATGTTAGAATGTTATCAAACTGACAGAGTAGAATGTTATAGAACTGACAGTGTAGAATGTTATCAAACTGACAGAGTAGAATGTTATAGAACTGACAGAGTAGGATGTTATAGAACTGACAGTGTAGAATGTTATAGAACTGACAGTGTAGAATGTTTATAGAAGAACTGACAGAGTAGAATGTTATAGAACTGACAGTGTAGAATGTTATAGAACTGACAGTGTAGAATGTTATAGAACTGACAGTGACATGTTATAGTGACAGAGTAGGATGTTATAGAACTGACAGTGTTGAATGTTATAGAACTGACAGTGTAGAATGTTATAGAACTGACAGTGTAGAATGTAGAATGTTATAGAACTGACAGTGTTGAATGTTATAGAACTGACAGTGTAGAATGTTATAGAACTGACAGTGTAGAATGTTATAGAACTGACAGTGTAGAATGTTATAGAACTGACAGTGTAGAATGTTATAGAACTGACAGAGTAGAATGTTATAGAACTGACAGTGTAGAATGTTATAGAACTGACAGTGTAGAATGTTATAGAACTGACAGTGTAGAATGTTATCAAACTGACAGAGTAGGATGTTATAGAACTGACATGTTATAGAACTGACAGTGTAGAATGTTATAGAACTGACAGTGTAGAATGTTATAGAACTGACAGTGTAGAATGTTATCAAACTGACAGAGTAGAATGTTATAGAACTGACAGTGTAGAATGTTATCAAACTGACAGAGTAGGATGTTATAGAACTGACAGTGTAGAATGTTATAGAACTGACAGTGTAGAATGTTATTAGTGTAGAATGTTATCAAACTGACAGAGTAGGATGTTATAGAACTGACAGTGTAGAATGTTATAGTGACAGTGTAGAATGTTATTGAACTGACAGTGTCTAATGTTATAGAACTGACAGTGTAGAATGTTATCAAACTGACAGAGTAGAATGTTATAGAACTGACAGTGTAGAATGTTATCAAACTGACAGAGTAGGATGTTATAGAACTGACAGTGTAGAATGTTATCAAACTGACAGAGTAGGATGTTATAGAACTGACAGTGTAGAATGTTATAGAACTGAGAGTAGAATGTTATAGAAATGACAGTGTAGAATGTTATCAAACTGACAGAGTAGAATGTAATAGAACTGACAGTGTAGAATGTTATCAAACTGACAGTGTAGAATGTTATAGAACTGACAGTGTTGAATGTTATAGAACTTACAGTGTTGAATGTTATAGAACTGACAGTGTAGAATGTTATAGAACTGACAGTGTAGAATGTTATAGAACTGACAGAGTAGGATGTTATAGAACTGACAGAATGTTATAGAAGAGATGTTATAGAACTGACAGTGTTGAATGTTACAGAACTGACAGTGTAGAATGTTATCAAACTGACAGAGTAGGATGTTATAGAACTGACAGTGTAGAATGTTATAGAACTGACAGAGTAGAATGTTATAGAACTGACAGTGTAGAATGTTATAGAACTGACAGAGTAGGATGTTATAGAACTGACAGTGTAGAATGTTATAGAACTGAAGTGTTATAGAACTGACAGTGTTGAATGTTACAGAACTGACAGTGTAGAATGTTATAGAACTGACAGTGTAGAATGTTATCAAACTGACAGAGTAGGATGTTATAGAACTGACAGTGTAGAATGTTATAGAACTGACAGAGTAGAATGTTATAGAACTGACAGTGTAGAATGTTAAACTGACAGAGTAGGATGTTATAGAACTGACAGTGTAGAATGTTATCAAACTGACAGAGTAGAATGTTATAGAACTAGTAGGATGTTATAGAACTGACAGTGTTGAATGTTATAGAACTGACAGTGTAGAATGTTATAGAACTGACAGTGTAGAATGTTATAGAACTGACAGAGTGTTTAGAACTGACAGTGTTGAATGTTATAGAACTGACAGAATGTAGAATGTTATGTTATAGAACTGACAGAGTAGGATGTTATAGAACTGACAGTGTTGAATGTTATAGTGACAGTGTAGAATGTTATAGAACTGACAGTGTAGAATGTTATCAAACTGACAGAGTAGGATGTTATAGAACTGACAGTGTTGAATGTTATAGAACTGACATAGAATGTTATAGAACTGACAGTGTAGAATGTTATAGAACTGACAGAGTAGAATGTTAAAGAACTGACAGTGTAGAATGTTATTAGAACGTTATAGAACTGACAGTGTTGAATGTTATAGAACTGACAGTGTAGAATGTTATCAAACTGACAGTGTAGAATGTTATAGAACTGACAGTGTTGAATGTTATAGAACTGACAGAACTGACAGTGTAGAATGTTATAGAACTGACAGTGTAGAATGTTATAGAACTGACAGTGTAGGATGTTATAGAACTGACAGTGTAGAATGTTATAGAACTGAGAGTAGAAGTTATAGTGACAGTGTTGAATGTTATAGAACTGACAGTGTAGAATGTTATAGAACTGACAGAATGTTATCAAACTGAAGTAGGATGTTATAGAACTGACAGTGTAGAATGTTATAGAACTGACAGAGTAGAATGTTATAGAACTGACAGTGTAGAATGTTATAGAACTGACAGTGTAGAATGTTATAGAACTGACAGTGTAGAATGTTATCAAACTGACAGAGTAGGATGTTATAGAACTGACAGTGTAGAATGTTATAGAACTGACAGTGTAGAATGTTATAGAACTGACAGTGTAGAATGTTATTAAACTGACAGTGTAGAATGTTATCAAACTGACAGAGTAGAATGTTATAGAACTGACAGTGTAGAATGTTATCAAACTGACAGAGTAGGATGTTATAGAACTGACAGTGTAGAATGTTATAGAACTGACAGAGTAGAATGTTATAGAACTGACAGTGTAGAATGTTATCAAACTGACAGAGTAGAATGTTATAGAACTGACAGAATGTTATCAAACTGACAGTGTAGAATGTTATAGAACTGACAGTGTTGAATGTTATAGAACTGACAGTGTAGAATGTTATAGAACTGACAGTGTAGAATGTTATAGACCTGACAGTGTAGAATGTTATAGAACTGACAGAGTAGGATGTTATAGAACTGACAGTGTAGAATGTTATAGAACTGAGAGTAGAACGTTATAGAACTGACAGTGTTGAATGTTATAGAACTGACAGTGTAGAATGTTATAGAACTGACAGTGTAGAATGTTATCAAACTGACAGAGTAGGATGTTATAGAACTGACAGTGTAGAATGTTATAGAACTGACAGAGTAGAATGTTATAGAACTGACAGTGTAGAATGTTATAGAACTGACAGTGTAGAATGTTATAGAACTGACAGTGTAGAATGTTATCAAACTGACAGAGTAGGATGTTATAGAACTGACATGTTATAGAACTGTAGAATGTTATAGAACTGACAGTAGAATGTTATAGAAGAGTGTAGAATGTTATAGAACTGACAGTGTAGAATGTTATAGAACTGACAGAGTAGAATGTTATAGAACTGACAGTGTAGAATGTTATCAAACTGACAGAGTAGGATGTTATAGAACTGACAGTGTAGAATGTTATCAAACTGACTGACAGTGTAGAATGTTATAGAACTGAGAGTAGAATGTTATAGAACTGACAGTGTAGAATGTTATCAAACTGACAGTGTAGAATGTTATAGAACTGACAGTGTAGAATGTTATCAAACTGACAGAGTAGGATGTTATCTAGAACTGGCAGACTGGAATGTTATTCAACTTACTGAACGTTAGAATGTTATAGAACTGACAGTGTAGAATGTTATAGAACTGAGAGTAGAATGTTATAGAACTGACAGTGTAGAATGTTATCAAACTGACAGAGTAGGATGTTATAGAACTGACAGTGTAGAATGTTATCAAACTGACAGAGTAGGATGTTATAGAACTGACAGTGTTATCAAACTGAATGTTATAGAACTGACAGTGTTGAATGTTATAGAACTGACAGTGTAGAATGTTATAGAACTGAACTGACAGTGTTGAATGTTATAGAACTGACAGTGTAGAATGTTATAGAACTGACAGTGTAGAATGTTATAGACCTGACAGTGTTGAATGTTATAGAACTGACAGTGTTGAATGTTATAGAACTGACAGTGTAGAATGTTATAGACCTGACAGTGTAGAATGTTATAGAACTGACAGAGTAGGATGTTATAGAACTGACAGTGTAGAATGTTATAGAACTGAGAGTAGAATGTTATAGAACTGACAGTGTAGAATGTTATAGAACTGACAGTGTAGAATGTTATAGAACTGACAGTTATGTGACAGAGAATGTTATCAGAACTGACAGTGTAGAATGTTATAGAACTGACAGTAGAATGTTATAGAACTGACAGTGTAGAATGTTTATGACAGAGTAGGATGTTATAGAACTGACAGAATGTTATAGAACTGAATAGAATGTTATAGAACTGACAGTGTAGAATGTTATCAGAACTGACAGAGTAGAATGTTATAGAACTGACAGTGTAGAATGTTATAGAACTGAGATGTTATAGAACTGACAGTGTTGAATGTTATAGAACTGACAGTGTAGAATGTTATAGAACTGACAGTGTAGAATGTTATAGAACTGACAGTGTAGGATGTTATAGAACTGACAGTGTAGAATGTTAGTGAGAGTAGAATGTTATAGAACTGACAGTGTTGAATGTTACAGAACTGACAGAGTAGAATGTTATAGAACTGACAGAATGTTATCAAACTGACAGAGTAGGATGTTATAGAACTGACAGTGTAGAATGTTATAGAACTGACAGTGTAGAATGTTATAGAACTGACAGAGTAGAATGTTATAGAACTGACAGTGTAGAATGTTATCAGAACTGACAGTGTAGAATGTTATAGAACTGACAGTGTAGAATGTTATCAAACTGACAGAGTAGGATGTTATAGAACTGACAGTGTAGAATGTTATAGAACTGACAGAGTAGAATGTTATAGAACTGACAGTGTAGAATGTTATCAAACTGACAGAGTAGGATGTTATAGAACTGACAGAATGTAGTAGGATGTTATAGAACTGACAGTGTAGAATGTTATAGAAACTGACAGTGTAGAATGTTATAGAACTGACAGTGTTATAGAATGTAGAATGTTATAGAACTGACAGTGTAGAATGTTATAGAACTGACAGTGTAGAATGTTATAGAACTGACAGTGTAGAATGTTATAGAACTGACAGAGTAGAATGTTATAGAACTGACAGTGTAGAATGTTATAGAACTGACAGTGTAGAATGTTATAGAACTGACAGTGTAGAATGTTATAAACTGACAGTGTAGGATGTTATAGAACTGACAGTGTAGAATGTTATAGAACTGACAGTGTAGAATGTTATAGAACTGACACAGAACTGACAGAGTAGAATGTTATAGAACTGACAGTGTAGAATGTTATAGAACTGACAGTAGAACGTTATAGAACTGACAGTGTTGAATGTTATAGAACTGACAGTGTAGAATGTTATCAAACTGACAGTGTAGAATGTTAGTGACAGTGTTGAATGTTATAGAACTGACAGTGTAGAATGTTATAGAACTGACAGTGTAGAATGTTATAGAACTGACAGTGTAGAATGTTATAGAACTGACAGTGTAGGATGTTATAGAACTGACAGAATGTTATAGAACTGAGAATGTTATAGAACTGACAGTGTTGAATGTTACAGAACTGACAGTGTAGAATGTTATAGAACTGACAGAATGTTATCAAACTGACAATAGGATGTTATAGAACTGACAGTGTAGAATGTTATAGAACTGACAGAGTAGAATGTTATAGAACTGACAGTGTAGAATGTTATCAAACTGACAGTGTAGGAATGTTATAGAACTGACAGTGTAGAATGTTATCAAACTGACAGAGTAGGATGTTATAGAACTGACAGAGTAGGATGTTATAGAACTGACAGTGTTGAATGTTATAGAACTGAATGTTGAATGTTAGAACTGACAGAATGTTATAGAACTGAATGTTATAGAACTGACAGTGTAGAATGTTATAGAACTGACAGTGTAGAATGTTATAGAACTGACAGTGTAGAATGTTATAGAACTGACAGAATGTTATAGAATGTTATAGTTATCAAACTGACAGAGTAGGATGTTATAGAACTGACAGTGTAGAATGTTATACAGAACTGACAGTGTAGAATGTTATAGAACTGACAGTGTAGAATGTTATCAAACTGACAGAGTAGATGTTATAGAACTGACAGTGTAGAATGTTATAGAACTGACAGAGTAGAATGTTATAGAACTGACAGTGTAGAATGTTATAGAACTGACAGTGTAGAATGTTATAGAACTGACAGTGTAGAATGTTATCAAACTGACAGATATTATAGAACTGGATGTTATAGAACTGACAGTGTGGAATGTTATAGAACTGACAGTGTAGAATGTTATAGAACTGACAGTGTAGAATGTTATCAAACTGACAGAGTAGAATGTTATAGAACTGACAGTGTAGAATGTTATCAAACTGACAGAGTAGGATGTTATAGAACTGACAGTGTAGAATGTTATAGAACTGACAGTGTAGAATGTTATAGAACTGACAGTGTAGAATGTTATAGAACTGACAGAGTAGAATGTTATAGAACTGACAGTGTAGAATGTTATAGAACTGACAGTGTAGAATGTTATAGAACTGACAGTGTCTAATGTTATAGAATGTTATAGTTATCAAACTGACAGAGTAGAATGTTATAGAACTGACAGTGTAGAATGTTATCAAACTGACAGAGTAGGATGTTATAGAACTGACAGTGTAGAATGTTATAGAACTGACAGAGTAGAATGTTATAGAACTGACAGTGTAGAATGTTATAGAACTGAGAGTAGAATGTTATAGAACTGACAGTGTAGAATGTTATCAAACTGACAGAGTAGAATGTTATAGAAGACAGTGTAGAATGTTATCAAACTGACAGTGTAGAATGTTATAGAACTGACAGTGTTGAATGTTATAGAAGACATGTTATGTTATAGAACTGACAGTGTAGAATGTTATAGAACTGACAGTGTAGAATGTTATAGAACTGACAGAGTAGGATGTTATAGAACTGACAGTGTAGAATGTTATAGAACTGACAGTGTAGAATGTTATAGAACTGACAGTGTAGAATGTTGTTATCAAACTAGTAGGATGTTATAGAACTGACAGTGTAGAATGTTATAGAACTGACAGAGTAGAATGTTATAGAACTGACAGTGTAGAATGTTATAGAACTGACAGAGTAGGATGTTATAGAACTGACAGTGTAGAATGTATAGAACTGAGAGTAGAATGTTATAGAACTGACAGTGTTGAATGTTACAGTAGAATGTTATAGAACTGACAGTGTAGAATGTTATCAAACTGACAGAGTAGGATGTTATAGAACTGACAGTGTAGAATGTTATAGAACTGACAGTGTAGAATGTTATAGAACTGACAGTGTTGAATGTTATAGAACTGACAGTGTAGAATGTTATAGAACTGACAGTGTAGAATGTTATCAAACTGACAGTGTAGAATGTTATCAGAACTGACAGAGTAGGATGTTATAGAACTGACAGTGTTGAATGTTATAGAACTGACAGTGTAGAATGTTATAGAACTGACAGTGTAGAATGTTATGACAGAGTAGAACTGACAGTGTAGAATGTTATAGAACTGACAGTGTAGAATGTTATTGACAGAGCATGTTATAGAACTGACAGAGTAGGATGTTATAGAACTGACAGTGTTGAATGTTATAGAACTGACAGTGTAGAATGTTATAGAACTGACAGTGTAGAATGTTATCAAACTGACAGAGTAGGATGTTATAGAACTGACAGTGTAGAATGTTATAGAACTGACAGTGTAGAATGTTATAGAACTGACAGTGTAGAATGTTTAGTAGAACTGACAGTGTAGAATGTTATAGAACTGACAGTGTAGAATGTTATAGAACTGACAGTGTAGAATGTTATCAAACTGACAGTGTAGAATGTTATAGAACTGAATGTTATAGAACTGACAGTGTAGAATGTTATAGAACTGACAGTGTAGAATGTTATAGAACTGACAGTGTAGAATGTTATAGAACTGACAGTGTAGAATGTTATAGAACTGACAGTGTAGAATGTTATAGAACTGACAGTGTAGAATGTTATAGAACTGACAGTGTTGAATGTTATAGAACTGACAGTGTTGAATGTTATAGAACTGACAGTGTAGAATGTTATCAAACTGACAGAGTAGGATGTTATAGAACTGACAGTGTAGAATGTTATAGAACTGACAGAGTAGAATGTTATAGAACTGACAGTGTAGAATGAGAACTGACAGTGTAGAATGTTATAGAACTGACAGTGTAGAATGTTATCAAACTGACAGAGTAGAATGTTATAGAACTGACAGTGTAGAATGTTATAGAACTGACAGTGTTGAATGTTATAGAACTGACAGTGTAGAATGTTATCAAACTGACAGAGTAGAATGTTATAGAACTGACAGTGTAGAATGTTATCAAACTGACAGAGTAGGATGTTATAGAACTCACAGTGTAGAATGTTATAGAACTGAGAGTAGAATGTTATAGAACTGACAGTGTAGAATGTTATCAAACTGACAGAGTAGGATGTTATAGAACTGACAGTGTAGAATGTTATCAGAACTGACAGTGTAGAATGTTATAGAACTGACAGAGTAGGATGTTATAGAACTGACAGTGTAGAATGTTATAGAACTGACAGTGTGTTGAATGTTATCAGAACTGACAGTGTAGAATGTTATAGAACTGACAGTGTAGAATGTTATCAAACTGACAGAGTAGGATGTTATAGAACTGACAGTGTAGAATGTTATAGAACTGACAGTGTAGAATGTTATAGAACTGACAGTGTAGAATGTTATAGAACTGACAGTGTAGAATGTTATAGAACTGACAGTGTAGAATGTTATCAAACTGACAGTGTAGAATGTTATAGAACTGACAGTGTAGAATGTTATAGAACTGACAGAGTAGAATGTTATAGAACTGACAGTGTAGAATGTTATAGAACTGACAGTGTAGAATGTTATAGAACTGACAGTGTAGAATGTTATAGAACTGACAGTGTAGAATGTTATCAAAGACAGAGTAGGATGTTATAGAACTGACAGTGTAGAATGTTATCAAACTGACAGAGTAGGATGTTATAGAACTGACAGTGTAGAATGTTATAGAACTGACAGAGTAGAATGTTATAGAACTGACAGTGTAGAATGTTATCAAACTGACAGTGTAGAATGTTATAGAACTGACAGTGTAGAATGTTATCAAACTGACAGAGTAGGATGTTATAGAACTGACAGTGTAGAATGTTATCAAACTGACAGAGTAGGATGTTATAGAACTGACAGTGTAGAATGTTATAGAACTGACAGTGTAGAATGTTATAGAACTGACAGTGTAGAATGTTATCAAACTGACAGAGTAGGATGTTATAGAACTGACAGTGTAGAATGTTATCAAACTGACAGAGTAGGATGTTATAGAACTGACAGTGTAGAATGTTATCAAACTGACAGAGTAGGATGTTATAGAAACAGTGTTGAATGTTATAGAACTGACAGTGTAGAATGTTATAGAACTTAGAACGTTATAGAACTGACAGTGTTGAATGTTTACAGTGTAGAATGTTATAGAACTGACAGAATGTAGTGTTGAATGTTATAGAACTGACAGTGTTGAATGTTATAGAACTGACAGTGTAGAATGTTATAGAACTGACAGTGTAGAATGTTATAGAACTGACAGTGTAGGATGTTATAGAACTGACAGTGTAGAATGTTATAGAACTGACAGAGTAGAATGTTATAGAACTGACAGTGTTGAATGTTATAGAACTGACAGTGTAGAATGTTATAGAACTGACAGTGTAGAATGTTATCAAACTGACAGAGTAGATGTTATAGGATAGAATGTTATAGAACTGACAGTGTGAATGTTATAGAACTGACAGTGTAGAATGTTATAGAACTGACAGTGTAGAATGTTATAGAACTGACAGTGTAGAATGTTATAGAACTGACAGAGTAGGATGTTATAGAACTGACAGTGTAGAATGTTATCAAACTGACAGAGTAGAATGTTATAGAAACTGTTATCAAACTGACAGAGTAGAATGTTATAGAACTGACAGTGTAGAATGTTATAGAACTGACAGAGTAGGATGTTATAGAACTGACAGTGTAGAATGTTATCAAACTGACAGAGTAGGATGTTATAGAACTGACAGTGTAGAATGTTATAGAACTGAGAGTAGAATGTTATAGAAATGACAGTGTAGAATGTTATCAAACTGACAGAGTAGAATGTAATAGAACTGACAGTGTAGAATGTTATCAAACTGACAGTGTAGAATGTTATAGAACTGACAGTGTAGAATGTTATAGAACTGACAGTGTAGAATGTTATAGAACTGACAGTGTAGAATGTTATAGAACTGACAGTGTAGAATGTTATAGAACTGACAGAGTAGGATGTTATAGAACTGACAGTGTAGAATGTTATAGAACTGAGAGTAGAACGTTATAGAACTGACAGTGTTGAATGTTACAGAACTGACAGTGTAGAATGTTATAGAACTGACAGTGTAGAATGTTATCAAACTGACAGAGTAGGATGTTATAGAACTGACAGTGTAGAATGTTATAGAACTGACAGAGTAGAATGTTATAGAACTGACAGTGTAGAATGTTATAGAACTGACAGTGTAGAATGTTATAGAACTGACAGTGTAGAATGTTATCAAACTGACAGAGTAGGATGTTATAGAACTGACAGTGTAGAATGTTATAGAACTGACAGTGTAGAATGTTATAGAACTGACAGTGTAGAATGTTATAGAACTGACAGTGTAGAATGTTATAGAACTGAGAGTAGAATGTTATAGAACTGACAGTGTAGAATGTTATCAAACTGACAGAGTAGGATGTTATAGAACTGACAGTGTAGAATGTTATCAAACTGACAGAGTAGGATGTTATAGAACTGACAGTGTAGAATGTTATAGAACTGACAGAGTAGAATGTTATAGAACTGACAGTGTAGAATGTTATCAAACTGACAGAGTAGAATGTTATAGAACTGACAGTGTAGAATGTTATCAAACTGACAGAGTAGAATGTTATGACAGTGTAGAAGTTAACTGACAGAGTAGGATGTTATAGAACTGACAGTGTAGAATGTTATAGAACTGAGAGTAGAATGTTATAGAACTGACAGTGTAGAATGTTATCAAACTGACAGAGTAGGATGTTATAGAACTGACAGTGTAGAATGTTATCAAACTGACAGAGTAGAATGTTATAGAACTGACAGTGTAGAATGTTATCAAACTGACAGAGTAGGATGTTATAGAACTGACAGTGTAGAATGTTATAGAGAATGTTATAGAACTGAGAGTAGAACGTTATAGAACTGACAGTGTTGAATGTTATAGAACTGACAGTGTAGAATGTTATAGAACTGACAGTGTAGAATGTTATAGACCTGACAGTGTTGAATGTTATAGAACTGACAGTGTTGAATGTTATAGAACTGACAGTGTAGAATGTTATAGACCTGACAGTGTAGAATGTTATAGAACTGACAGAGTAGGATGTTATAGAACTGACAGTGTAGAATGTTATAGAACTGAGAGTAGAACGTTATAGAACTGACAGTGTTGAATGTTATAGAACTGACAGTGTAGAATGTTATAGAACTGACAGTGTAGAATGTTATCAAACTGACAGAGTAGATGTTATAGAATGTTATGTTATAGAACTGACAGTGTAGAATGTTATAGAACTGACAGTGTAGAATGTTATAGAACTGACAGTGTAGAATGTTATAGAACTGACAGTGTAGAATGTTATCAAACTGACAGAGTAGGATGTTATAGAACAGTGTAGAATGTTATCAAACTGACAGAGTAGAATGTTATAGAACTGACAGTGTAGAATGTTATCAAACTGACAGAGTAGGATGTTATAGAACTCACAGTGTAGAATGTTATAGAACTGAGAGTAGAATGTTATAGAACTGACAGTGTAGAATGTTATCAAACTGACAGAGTAGGATGTTATAGAACTGACAGTGTAGAATGTTATCAAACTGACAGAGTAGAATGTTATAGAACTGACAGTGTAGAATGTTATAGAACTGAGAGTAGAACGTTATAGAACTGACAGTGTAGAATGTTATAGAACTGACAGTGTAGAATGTTATAGAACTGACAGTGTAGAATGTTATAGACCTGACAGTGTTGAATGTTATAGAACTGACAGTGTTGAATGTTATAGAACTGACAGTGTAGAATGTTATAGACCTGACAGTGTAGAATGTTATAGAACTGACAGAGTAGGATGTTATAGAACTGAGAGAATGTTATAGAATGTTATAGAACTGACAGTGTAGAATGTTATAGAACTGACAGTGTAGAATGTTATAGAACTGACAGTGTAGAAGTGACAGAGTAGGATGTTATAGAACTGACAGAGTAGGATGTTATAGAACTGACAGTGTTGAATGTTATAGAACTGACAGTGTAGAATGTTATAGAACTGACAGTGTGGAATGTTATAGAACTGACAGTGTAGAATGTTATCAAACTGACAGAGTAGGATGTTATAGAACTGACAGAGTAGGATGTTATAGAACTGACAGTGTTGAATGTTATAGAACTGACAGTGTAGAATGTTATAGAACTGACAGTGTAGAATGTTATCAAACTGACAGAGTAGGATGTTATAGAACTGACAGTGTAGAATGTTATAGAACTGACAGTGTAGAATGTTATAGAACTGACAGAGTAGAATGTTATAGAACTGACAGTGTAGAATGTTATAGAACTGAGAGTAGAATGTTATAGAACTGACAGTGTAGAATGTTATCAAACTGACAGAGTAGGATGTTATAGAACTGACAGAGTAGAATGTTATAGAACTGACAGTGTTGAATGTTATAGAACTGACAGTGTAGAATGTTATAGAACTGACAGTGTAGAATGTTATAGAACTGACAGTGTAGAATGTTATCAAACTGATGTTATAGAACTGACAGAGTAGGATGTTATAGAACTGACAGTGTAGAATGTTATAGAACTGACAGTGTAGAATGTTATAGAACTGACAGTGTAGAATGTTATAGAACTGACAGTGTAGAATGTTATAGAACTGACAGTGTAGAATGTTATAGAACTGACAGTGTAGAATGTTATAGAACTGACAGAGTAGAATGTTATAGAACTGACAGTGTAGAATGTTATAGAACTGACAGAGTAGAATGTTATAGAACTGACAGTGTAGAATGTTATCAAACTGACAGAGAATGTTATAGAACTGACAGTGTAGAATGTTATAGAACTGACAGAGTAGGATGTTATAGAACTGACAGTGTAGAATGTTATAGAATGTTATAGAACTGACAGTGTAGAATGTTATAGAACTGACAGTGTAGAATGTTATCAAACTGACAGAGTAGGATGTTATAGAACTGACAGTGTAGAATGTTATCAAACTGACAGAGTAGAATGTTATAGAACTGACAGTGTAGAATGTTATCAAACTGACAGAGTAGGATGTTATAGAACTGACAGTGTAGAATGTTATAGAACTGAGAGTAGAACGTTATAGAACTGACAGTGTTGAATGTTATAGAACTGACAGTGTAGAATGTTATAGAACTGACAGTGTAGAATGTTATAGACCTGACAGTGTTGAATGTTATAGAACTGACAGTGTTGAATGTTATAGAACTGACAGTGTAGAATGTTATAGACCTGACAGTGTAGAATGTTATAGAACTGACAGAGTAGGATGTTATAGAACTGACAGTGTAGAATGTTATCAAACTGACAGAGTAGAATGTTATAGAACTGACAGTGTAGAATGTTATCAAACTGACAGAGTAGAATGTTATAGAACTGACAGTGTAGAATGTTATAGAACTGAGAGTAGAATGTTATAGAACTGAGAGTAGAATGTTATAGAACTGACAGTGTAGAATGTTATCAAACTGACAGAGTAGAATGTTATAGAACTGACAGTGTAGAATGTTATCAAACTGACAGAGTAGAATGTTATAGAACTGACAGTGTAGAATGTTATCAAACTGACAGAGTAGAATGTTATAGAACTGACAGTGTAGAATGTTATCAAACTGACAGAGTAGAATGTTATAGAACTGACAGTGTAGAATGTTATCAAACTGACAGAGTAGAATGTTATAGAACTGACAGTGTAGAATGTTATCAAACTGACAGAGTAGGATGTTATAGAACTGACAGTGTTGAATGTTATAGAACTGACAGTGTAGAATGTTATAGAACTGAAAGTGTTGAATGTTATAGAACTGACAGTGTAGAATGTTATAGAACTGACAGTGTAGAATGTTATCAAACTGACAGAGTAGAATGTTATAGAACTGACAGTGTAGAATGTTATAGAACTGACAGAGTAGGATGTTATAGAACTGACAGAGTAGGAAGTTATAGAACTGACAGAGTAGGATGTTATAGAACTGACAGTGTTGAATGTTATCAAACTGACAGAGTAGGATGTTATAGAACTGACAGTGTAGAATGTTATCAAACTGACAGAGTAGAATGTTATCAAACTGACAGAGTAGGATGTTATAGAACTGACAGTGTTGAATGTTATAGAACTGACAGTGTAGAATGTTATAGAACTGACAGTGTAGAATGTTATAGAACTGACAGTGTAGATGTTATAGAACTGACAGTGTTGAATGTTATAGAACTGACAGTGTAGAATGTTATAGAACTGACAGTGTAGAATGTTATAGAACTGACAGTGTAGAATGTTATAGAACTGACAGTGTAGAATGTTATAGAACTGACAGTGTAGAATGTTATAGAACTGACAGTGTAGAATGTTATAGAACTGACAGAGTAGGATGTTATAGAAACTGACTGACAGAGTAGGATGTTATAGAACTGACAGTGTTGAATGTTATCAAACTGACAGAGTAGAATGTTATAGAACTGACAGTGTTGAATGTTATAGAACTGACAGTGTAGAATGTTATAGAACTGACAGTGTAGAATGTTATAGAACTGACGAGTGGAATGTTATAGAACTGACAGAGTGGAATGTTATAGAACTGACAGTGTAGAATGTTATAGAACTGACAGTGTAGAATGTTATAGAACTGACAGAGTAGAATGTTATAGAAACAGTAGAATGTTACAGAACTGACAGAGTAGAACATTATAGAACTGACAAAGAAGAATGTTATCAAACTGACCAAGTTGAATGTTATAGAATGTAGAATGTTATAGAACTGAGTAGAATGTTATAGAACTGACAGTGTAGAATGTTATAGAACTGACAGAGTAGAATGTTATAGAACTGACAGTGTTGAATGTTATAGAACTGACAGTGTAGAATGTTATAGAACTGACCGAGTAGAATGTTATAGAACTGACGAGTAGAATGTTGTAGAACTGACAGTGTTGAATGTTATAGAACTGACTAGAACTGACAGTGTTGAAGTTATAGTGACAGAGTGAATGTTATAGAACTGACAGTGTAGAATGTTATCAAACTGACAGAGTAGAATGTTATAGAACTGACAGTGTAGAATGTTATCAAACTGACAGAGTAGAATGTTATAGAACTGACAGTGTAGAATGTTATCAAACTGACAGAGTAGAATGTTATAGAACTGACAGTGTAGAATGTTATAGAACTGAGAGTAGAATGTTATAGAACTGACAGTGTAGAATGTTATCAAACTGACAGAGTAGAATGTTATAGAACTGACAGTGTAGAATGTTATCAAACTGACAGAGTAGAATGTTATAGAACTGACAGTGTAGAATGTTATAGAACTGACAGTGTAGAATGTTATAGAACTGACAGTGTAGAATGTTATAGAACTGACAGTGTAGAATGTTATAGAACTGACAGTGTAGAATGTTATAGAACTGACAGTGTTGAATGTTATAGAACTGACAGTGTAGAATGTTATAGAACTGACAGTGTAGAATGTTATAGAACTGACAGTGTAGAATGTTATAGAACTGACAGAGTAGGATGTTATAGAACTGACAGTGTAGAATGTTATAGAACTGACAGTGTAGAATGTTATAGAACTGACAGTGTAGAATGTTATATGACAGTGTAGAATGTTATCAAACTGACAGAGTAGGATGTTATAGAACTGACAGTGTAGAATGTTATAGAACTGACAGTGTAGAATGTGTGTAGAATGTTATAGAACTGACAGTGTAGAATGTTATCAAACTGACAGAGTAGGAATGTTATAGAACTGACAGTGTAGAATGTTATAGAACTGACAGTGTAGAATGTTATAGAACTGACAGTGTAGAATGTTATAGAACTGACAGAGTAGGATGTTATAGAACTGACAGTGTAGAATGTTATAGAACTGACAGAGTAGAATGTTATAGAACTGACAGAGTATGATGTTATAGAACTGACAGTGTAGAATGTTATAGAACTGACAGTGACAGTGTAGAATGTTATCAAACTGACAGAGTAGGATGTTATAGAACTGACAGTGTAGAATGTTATCAAACTGACAGAGTAGGATGTTATAGAACTGACAGTGTAGAATGTTATAGAACTGAGAGTAGAACGTTATAGAACTGACAGTGTAGAATGTTATAGAACTGACAGTGTAGAATGTTATAGAACTGACAGTGTAGAATGTTATAGAACTGACAGTGTAGAATGTTATAGAACTGACAGTGTAGAATGTTATAGAACTGACAGTGTAGAATGTTATAGAACTGACAGTGTAGAATGTTATAGAACTGACAGAGTAGAATGTTATAGAACTGTAGAATGTTATAGAACTGTGTAGAATGTTATAGAACTGACAGTGTAGAATGTTATAGAACTGACAGTGTAGAATGTTATCAAACTGACAGAGTAGGATGTTATAGAACTG
Source organism: Oncorhynchus nerka (assembly GCF_034236695.1). Taxonomy (NCBI): domain Eukaryota; kingdom Metazoa; phylum Chordata; class Actinopteri; order Salmoniformes; family Salmonidae; genus Oncorhynchus; species Oncorhynchus nerka. The sequence continues at coordinate 89,908,228 of NC_088408.1, forward strand.
ACAGTGTAGAATGTTATAGAACTGACAGAATGTTATAGAACTGACAGTGTAGAATGTTATAGAACTGACAGTGTAGAATGTTATAGAACTGACAGTGTAGAATGTTATCAAACTGACAGAGTAGAATGTTATAGAACTGACAGAGTAGGATGTTATAGAACTGACAGTGTTGAATGTTATAGAACTGACAGTGTAGAATGTTATAGAACTGACAGTGTAGAATGTTATCAAACTGACAGAGTAGGATGTTATAGAACTGACAGTGTAGAATGTTATAGAACTGACAGTGTAGAATGTTATAGAACTGACAGTGTAGAATGTTATAGAACTGACAGTGTAGAATGTTATAGAACTGTAGAATGTTATAGAACTGACAGAGTAGAATGTTATAGAACTGACAGTGTAGAATGTTATAGAACTGAGAGTAGAATGTTATAGAACTGACAGTGTAGAATGTTATCAAACTGACAGAGTAGGATGTTATAGAACTGACAGTGTAGAATGTTATCAAACTGACAGAGTAGAATGTTATAGAACTGACAGTGTAGAATGTTATAGAACTGACAGTGTAGAATGTTATAGAACTGACAGTGTAGAATGTTATAGAACTGACAGTGTAGAATGTTATAGAACTGACAGTGTAGAATGTTATCAGAACTGACAGAGTAGAATGTTATAGAACTGACAGTGTAGAATGTTATCAGAACTGACAGAGTAGAATGTTATAGAACTGACAGTGTTGAATGTTATAGAACTGACAGTGTAGAATGTTATAGAACTGACAGTGTAGAATGTTATAGAACTGACAGTGTAGAATGTTATAGAACTGACAGTGTAGAATGTTATCAAACTGACAGAGTAGAATGTTATAGAACTGACAGTGTAGAATGTTATAGAACTGACAGAGTAGGATGTTATAGAACTGACAGAGTAGGAAGTTATAGAACTGACAGAGTAGGATGTTATAGAACTGACAGTGTAGAATGTTATCAAACTGACAGAGTAGGATGTTATAGAACTGACAGTGTAGAATGTTATCAAACTGACAGAGTAGAATGTTATCAAACTGACAGAGTAGGATGTTATAGAACTGACAGTGTAGAATGTTATAGAACTGACAGTGTAGAATGTTATAGAACTGACAGTGTAGAATGTTATCAAACTGACAGAGTAGAATGTTATAGAACTGACAGTGTAGAATGTTATAGAACTGACAGTGTAGAATGTTATAGAACTGACAGTGTAGAATGTTATCAAACTGACAGAGTAGGATGTTATAGAACTGACAGTGTTGAATGTTATAGAACTGACAGTGTAGAATGTTATAGAACTGACAGTGTAGAATGTTATAGAACTGACAGAGTAGGATGTTATAGAACTGACAGAGTAGGAAGTTATAGAACTGACAGAGTAGGATGTTATAGAACTGACAGTGTTGAATATTATCAAACTGACAGAGTAGAATGTTATAGAACTGACAGTGTTGAATGTTATAGAACTAACAGTGTAGAATGTTATAGAACTGACAGTGTAGAATACTATAGAACTGACCGAGTGGAATGTTATAGAACTGAGAGTGGAATGTTATGGAACTGACAGTGTAGAATGTTATAGAACTGACAGTGTAGAATGTTATAGAACTGACAGAGTAGAATGTTATAGAACTGGCACAGTAGAATGTTACAGAATGACAGAATTACGTTACAGAACTGACAGAGTAGAACATTATAGAACTGACAAAGAAGAATGTTATCAAACTGACCAAGTTGAATGTTATAGAACTGACCGAGTAGAATGTTATAGAACTGACCAAGTAGAATGTTATAGAACTGACAGTGTAGAATGTTATAGAACTGAGAGTAGAACGTTATAGAACTGACAGTGTTGAATGTTATAGATCTGACAGTGTAGAATGTTATAGAACTGACCGAGTAGAATGTTATAGAACTGACCGAGTAGAATGTTGTAGAACTGACAGTGTTGAATGTTATAGAACTGACCGAGTAGAATGTTGTAGAACTGACAGTGTTGAATGTTATAGAACTGACAGAGTGCAATGTTATAGAACTGACAGTGTAGAATGTTATCAAACTGACAGAGTAGAATGTTATAGAACTGACAGTGTAGAATGTTATCAAACTGACAGAGTAGAATGTTATAGAACTGACAGTGTAGAATGTTATCAAACTGACAGAGTAGAATGTTATAGAACTGACAGTGTAGAATGTTATAGAACTGACAGTGTAGAATGTTATAGAACTGACAGTGTAGAATGTTATCAAACTGACAGAGTAGGATGTTATAGAACTGACAGTGTAGAATGTTATAGAACTGACAGAGTAGAATGTTATAGAACTGACAGTGTAGAATGTTATCAAACTGACAGAGTAGGATGTTATAGAACTGACAGTGTAGAATGTTATAGAACTGACAGTGTAGAATGTTATAGAACTGACAGTGTAGAATGTTATAGAACTGACAGAGTAGGATGTTATAGAACTGACAGAGTAGGAAGTTATAGAACTGACAGAGTAGGATGTTATAGAACTGACAGTGTTGAATATTATCAAACTGACAGAGTAGAATGTTATAGAACTGACAGTGTTGAATGTTATAGAACTAACAGTGTAGAATGTTATAGAACTGACAGTGTAGAATGTTATAGAACTGAGAGTGGAATGTTATAGAACTGACAGAGTGGAAGAACTGACAGTGTAGAATGTTATAGAACTGACAGTGTAGAATGTTATAGAACTGACAGAATGCTATAGAATGTAGAATGTTACAGAACTGACAGAATAGAACGTTACAGAACTGACAGAGTAGTTATAGAACTGACAAAGAAGAATGTTATCAAACTGACCAAGAATGTTATAGAACTGACCGAGTAGAATGTTATAGAACTGACCAAGTAGAATGTTATAGAACTGACAGTGTAGAATGTTATAGAACTGAGAGTAGAACGTTATAGAACTGACAGTGTTGAATGTTATAGATCTGACAGTGTAGAATGTTATAGAACTGACAGTGTAGAATGTTATAGAACTGACCGAGTAGAATGTTGTAGAACTGACAGTGTTGAATGTTATAGAACTGACCGAGTAGAATGTTGTAGAACTGACAGTGTTGAATGTTATAGAACTGACAGAGTGCAATGTTATAGAACTGACAGTGTAGAATGTTATCAAACTGACAGAGTAGAATGTTATAGACCTGACAGTGTAGAATGTTATCAAACTGACAGAGTAGAATGTTATAGAACTGACAGTGTAGAATGTTATCAAACTGACAGAGTAGAATGTTATAGAACTGACAGTGTAGAATGTTATAGAACTGAGAGTAGAACGTTATAGAACTGACAGTGTTGAATGTTATAGAACTGACAGTGTAGAATGTTATAGAACTGACAGTGTAGAATGTTATAGAACTGACAGTGTAGAATGTTATCAAACTGACAGAGTAGAATGTTATAGAACTGACAGTGTAGAATGTTATCAAACTGACAGAGTAGGATGTTATAGAACTGACAGTGTAGAATGTTATTAAACTGACAGTGTAGAATGTTATAGAACTGACAGTGTAGAATGTTATAGAACTGACAGTGTAGAATGTTATAGACCTGACAGTGTTGAATGTTATAGAACTGACAGTGTTGAATGTTATAGAACTGACAGTGTAGAATGTTATAGACCTGACAGTGTAGAATGTTATAGAACTGACAGAGTAGGATGTTATAGAACTGACAGTGTAGAATGTTATAGAACTGAGAGTAGAACGTTATAGAACTGACAGTGTTGAATGTTATAGAACTGACAGTGTAGAATGTTATAGAACTGACAGTGTAGAATGTTATCAAACTGACAGAGTAGGATGTTATAGAACTGACAGAGTAGGATGTTATAGAACTGACAGTGTTGAATGTTATAGAACTGACAGTGTAGAATGTTATAGAACTGACAGTGTGGAATGTTATAGAACTGACAGTGTAGAATGTTATCAAACTGACAGAGTAGGATGTTATAGAACTGACAGAGTAGGATGTTATAGAACTGACAGTGTTGAATGTTATAGAACTGACAGTGTAGAATGTTATAGAACTGACAGAGTAGGATGTTATAGAACTGACAGTGTAGAATGTTATAGAACTGACAGTGTAGAATGTTATAGAACTGACAGAGTAGAATGTTATAGAACTGACAGTGTAGAATGTTATAGAACTTATAGAACTGACAGTGTAGAATGTTATCAAACTGACAGAGTAGGATGTTATAGAACTGACAGTGTAGAATGTTATCAAACTGACAGAGTAGGATGTTATAGAACTGACAGTGTAGAATGTTATAGAACTGAGAGTAGAACGTTATAGAACTGACAGTGTTGAATGTTATAGAACTGACAGTGTAGAATGTTATAGAACTGACAGTGTAGAAGTTATAGTGACAGAATGTTATAGAACTGACAGTGTAGAATGTTATAGAACTGACAGTGTAGAATGTTATAGATGACAGTGTAGAATGTTATAGAACTGACAGAGTAGATGTTATAGAATGTTATAGAACTGACAGTGTAGAATGTTATAGAACTGACAGTGTAGAATGTTATAGAACTGACAGTGTAGAATGTTATCAAACTGACAGAGTAGGATGTTATAGAACTGACAGAGTAGGATGTTATAGAACTGACAGTGTAGAATGTTATAGAACTGACAGTGTAGAATGTTATAGAACTGACAGTGTAGAATGTTATAGAACTGACAGTGTAGAATGTTATCAAACTGACAGAGTAGGATGTTATAGAACTGACAGAGTAGGATGTTATAGAACTGACAGTGTTGAATGTTATAGAACTGACAGTAGAATGTTATAGAACTGACAGTGTAGAATGTTATCAAACTGACAGAGTAGGATGTTATAGAACTGACAGTGTAGAATGTTATAGAACTGACAGAGTAGAATGTTATAGAACTGACAGTGTTGAATGTTATAGAACTGACAGTGTAGAATGTTATAGACCTGACAGTGTAGAATGTTATAGAACTGACAGAGTAGGATGTTATAGAACTGAGAGTAGAACGCTATAGAACTGACAGTGCTGAATGTTATAGAACTGACAGTGTAGAATGTTATAGAACTGACAGTGTAGAATGTTATCAAACTGACAGAGTAGGATGTTATAGAACTGACAGTGTAGAATGTTATAGAACTGACAGTGTTGAATGTTATAGAACTGACAGTGTAGAATGTTATAGAACTGACAGTGTAGAATGTTATAGAACTGACAGTGTAGAATGTTATCAAACTGACAGAGTAGGATGTTATAGAACTGACAGAGTAGGATGTTATAGAACTGACAGTGTTGAATGTTATAGAACTGACAGTGTAGAATGTTATAGAACTGACAGTGTAGAATGTTATCAAACTGACAGAGTAGAATGTTATAGAACTGACAGTGTAGAATGTTATAGAACTGACAGAGTAGAATGTTATAGAACTGACAGTGTAGAATGTTATAGAACTGACAGTGTAGAATGTTATAGAACTGACAGTGTAGAATGTTATCAAACTGACAGAGTAGGATGTTATAGAACTGACAGTGTAGAATGTTATAGAACTGACAGTGTAGAATGTTATAGAACTGACAGTGTAGAATGTTATAGAACTGACAGTGTAGAATGTTATCAAACTGACAGAGTAGAATGTTATAGAACTGACAGAGTAGGATGTTATAGAACTCACAGTGTAGAATGTTATAGAACTGAGAGTAGAATGTTATAGAACTGACAGTGTAGAATGTTATCAAACTGACAGAGTAGGATGTTATAGAACTGACAGTGTAGAATGTTATCAAACTGACAGAGTAGAATGTTATAGAACTGACAGTGTAGAATGTTATCAAACTGACAGAGTAGGATGTTATAGAACTGACAGTGTAGAATGTTATAGAACTGAGAGTAGAACGTTATAGAACTGACAGTGTTGAATGTTATAGAACTGACAGTGTAGAATGTTATAGAACTGACAGTGTAGAATGTTAAAGACCTGACAGTGTTGAATGTTATAGAACTGACAGTGTAGAATGTTATAGAACTGACAGTGTAGAATGTTATAGAACTGACAGTGTAGAATGTTATAGAACTGACAGAGTAGGATGTTATAGAACTGACAGTGTAGAATGTTATCAAACTGACAGAGTAGAATGTTATAGAACTGACAGTGTAGAATGTTATCAAACTGACAGAGTAGAATGTTATAGAACTGACAGTGTAGAATGTTTAGAATGACAGAGTAGAATGTTATAGAACTGACAGAGTAGAATGTTATAGAACTGACAGTGTAGAATGTTATCAAACTGACAGAGTAGAATGTTATAGAACTGACAGTGTAGAATGTTTATAGAATGTTATAGAACTGACAGTGTAGAATGTTTATAGAACTGACAGAATGTTATAGAGTGGAATGTTATAGAACTGACAGTGTAGAATGTTATAGAACTGACAGTGTAGAATGTTATAGAACTGACAGAGTAGAATGTTATAGAACTGACAGAATAGAACGTTACAGAACTGACAGAGTAGAACATTATAGAACTGACAAAGAAGAATGTTATCAAACTGACAGAGTAGAATGTTATAGACCTGACAGTGTAGAATGTTATCAAACTGACAGAGTAGGATGTTATAGAACTGACAGTGTTGAATGTTATAGAACTGACAGTGTAGAATGTTATAGAACTGAAAGTGTTGAATGTTATAGAACTGACAGTGTAGAATGTTATAGAACTGACAGTGTAGAATGTTATCAAACTGACAGAGTAGAATGTTATAGAACTGACAGTGTAGAATGTTATAGAACTGACAGAGTAGGATGTTATAGAACTGACAGAGTAGGAAGTTATAGAACTGACAGAGTAGGATGTTATAGAACTGACAGTGTTGAATGTTATCAAACTGACAGAGTAGGATGTTATAGAACTGACAGAGTAGGATGTTATAGAACTGACAGTGTTGAATGTTATCAAACTGACAGAGTAGGATGTTATAGAACTGACAGTGTAGAATGTTATCAAACTGACAGAGTAGAATGTTATCAAACTGACAGAGTAGGATGTTATAGAACTGACAGTGTTGAATGTTATAGAACTGACAGTGTAGAATTTTATAGAACTGACAGTGTAGAATGTTATCAAACTGACAGAGTAGAATGTTATAGAACTGACAGTGTTGAATGTTATAGAACTGACAGTGTAGAATGTTATAGAACTGACAGTGTAGAATGTTATCAAACTGACAGAGTAGGATGTTATAGAACTGACAGTGTTGAATGTTATAGAACTGACAGTGTAGAATGTTATAGAACTGACAGTGTAGAATGTTATAGAACTGACAGAGTAGGATGTTGTAGAACTGACAGAGTAGGAAGTTATAGAACTGACAGAGTAGGATGTTATAGAACTGACAGTGTTGAATATTATCAAACTGACAGAGTAGAATGTTATAGAACTGACAGTGTTGAATGTTATAGAACTAACAGTGTAGAATGTTATAGAACTGACAGTGTAGAATACTATAGAACTGACCGAGTGGAATGTTATAGAACTGACAGAGTGGAATGTTATGGAACTGACAGTGTAGAATGTTATAGAACTGACAGTGTAGAATGTTATAGAACTGACAGAGTAGAATGCTATAGAACTGGCACAGTAGAATGTTACAGAACTGACAGAATAGAACGTTACAGAACTGACAGAGTAGAACATTATAGAACTGACAAAGAAGAATGTTATCAAACTGACCAAGTTGAATGTTATAGAACTGACAGTGTAGAATGTTATAGAACTGACCAAGTAGAATGTTATAGAACTGACAGTGTAGAATGTTATAGAACTGAGAGTAGAACGTTATAGAACTGACAGTGTTGAATGTTATAGATCTGACAGTGTAGAATGTTATAGAACTGACCGAGTAGAATGTTATAGAACTGACCGAGTAGAATGTTGTAGAACTGACAGTGTTGAATGTTATAGAACTGACCGAGTAGAATGTTGTAGAACTGACAGTGTTGAATGTTATAGAACTGACAGAGTGCAATGTTATAGAACTGACAGTGTAGAATGTTATCAAACTGACAGAGTAGAATGTTATAGACCTGACAGTGTAGAATGTTATCAAACTGACAGAGTAGAATGTTATAGAACTGACAGTGTAGAATGTTATCAAACTGACAGAGTAGAATGTTATAGAACTGACAGTGTAGAATGTTATAGAACTGAGAGTAGAATGTTATAGAACTGACAGTGTAGAATGTTATCAAACTGACAGAGTAGAATGTTATAGAACTGACAGTGTAGAATGTTATCAAACTTAGAATGTTATAGAACTGACAGTGTAGAATGTTATCAAACTGACAGAGTAGAATGTTATAGAACTGACAGTGTAGAATGTTATCAAACTGACAGAGTAGAATGTTATAGAACTGACAGTGTAGAATGTTATCAAACTGACAGAGTAGAATGTTATAGAACTGACAGTGTAGAATGTTATCAAACTGACAGAGTAGAATGTTATAGAACTGACAGTGTAGAATGTTATAGAACTGACAGAGTAGAATGTTATAGAACTGACAGTGTAGAATGTTATCAAACTGACAGAGTAGAATGTTATAGAACTGACAGTGTAGAATGTTATCAAACTGACAGAGTAGAATGTTATAGAACTGACAGTGTAGAATGTTATCAAACTGACAGAGTAGGATGTTATAGAACTGACAGTGTAGAATGTTATAGAACTGACAGTGTAGAATGTTATAGAACTGACAGTGTAGAATGTTATAGAACTGACAGTGTAGAATGTTATAGAACTGACAGTGTAGAATGTTATCAAACTGACAGAGTAGAATGTTATAGAACTGACAGAATGTTATAGAACTGACAGAGTAGGATGTTATAGAACTGACAGTGTAGAATGTTATAGAACTGACAGTGTAGAATGTTATAGAACTGACAGTGTTAGAATGTTATAGAACTGACAGTGTAGAATGTTATAGAACTGACAGAATGTTAAAGACCTGACAGTGTTATGTTATAGAACTGACAGTGTTGAATGTTATAGAACTGACAGTGTAGAATGTTATCAAACTGACAGAGTAGGATGTTATAGAACTGACACGGTAGGATGTTATAGAACTGACAGTGTAGAATGTTATCAAACTGACAGAGTAGAATGTTATAGACCTGACAGTGTAGAATGTTATCAAACTGACAGAATGTTATAGAACTGACAGTGTAGAATGTTATAGAACTGACAGTGTAGAATGTTATAGAACTGACAGTGTAGAATGTTATCAAACTGACAGAGTAGAATGTTATAGAACTGACAGTGTAGAATGTTATCAAACTGACAGTGTAGAATGTTATAGAACTGACAGTGTAGAATGTTATCAAACTGACAGAGTAGAATGTTATAGAACTGACAGTGTAGAATGTTATCAAACTGACAGAGTAGAATGTTATAGAACTGACAGTGTAGAATGTTATCAAACTGACAGAGTAGAATGTTATAGAACTGACAGTGTAGAATGTTATCAAACTGACAGAGTAGAATGTTATAGAACTGACAGTGTAGAATGTTATCAAACTGACAGAGTAGGATGTTATAGAACTGACAGTGTAGAATGTTATAGTGTAGAATGTTATAGAACTGACAGTGTTGAATGTTATAGAACTGACAGTGTAGAATGTTATAGAACTGACAGTGTAGAATGTTATCAAACTGACAGAGTAGAATGTTATAGAACTGACAGTGTAGAATGTTATAGAACTGACAGAGTAGAATGTTATAGAACTAGTAGGAAGTTATAGAACTGACAGTGTAGGATGTTATAGAACTGACAGTGTAGAATGTTATCAAACTGACAGAGTAGGATGTTATAGAACTGACAGAGTAGGATGTTATAGAACTGACAGAATGTTATCAAACTGAGTAGATGTTATAGAACTGAATGTTATCAAACTGACAGAGTAGAATGTTATCAAACTGACAGAGTAGGATGTTATAGAACTGACAGTGTTGAATGTTATAGAACTGACAGTGTAGAATGTTATAGAACTGACAGTGTAGAATGTTATCAAACTGACAGAGTAGGATGTTATAGAACTGACAGTGTAGAATGTTATAGAACTGACAGTGTAGAATGTTATAGAACTGACAGTGTAGAATGTTATCAAACTGACAGAGTAGGATGTTATAGAACTGACAGTGTAGAATGTTATAGAACTGACAGTGTAGAATGTTATAGAACTGACAGTGTAGAATGTTATAGAACTGACAGAGTAGGATGTTGTAGAACTGATGTTATAGAACTGACAGAGTAGGATGTTATAGAACTGACAGTGTTGAATATTATCAAACTGACAGAGTAGAATGTTATAGAACTGACAGTGTTGAATGTTATAGAACTGACAGTGTAGAATGTTATAGAACTGACATAGTAGTGGAATGTTATAGAACTGACAGAGAATGTTATGGAACTGACAGTGTAGAATGTTATAGAACTGACAGTGTAGAATGTTATAGAACTGACAGAGTAGAATGCTATAGAACTGGCACAGTAGAATGTTACAGAACTGACAGAATAGAACGTTACAGAACTGACAGAGTAGAACATTATAGAACTGACAAAGAAGAATGTTATCAAACTGACCAAGTTGAATGTTATAGAACTGACAGTGTAGAATGTTATAGAACTGACAGTGTAGAATGTTATAGAACTGACAGTGTAGAATGTTATCAAACTGACAGAGTAGGATGTTATAGAACTGACAGTGTTGAATGTTATAGAACTGACAGTGTAGAATGTTATAGAACTGACCAAGTAGAATGTTATAGAACTGACAGTGTAGAATGTTATAGAACTGACAGTGTAGAATGTTATAGAACTGACAGTGTTGAATGTTATAGAACTGACAGAGTGCAATGTTATAGAACTGACAGTGTAGAATGTTAGAATGTTATAGAACTGACAGTGTAGAATGTTATCAAACTGACAGAGTAGTGTTATAGAATGTTATCAAACTGACAGAGTAGAATGTTATAGAACTGACAGTGTAGAATGTTATCAAACTGAGAGTAGAATGTTATTGACAGTGTAGAATGTTATCAAACTGACAGAGTAGAATGTTATAGAACTGACAGTGTAGAATGTTATCAAACTGACAGAGTAGAATGTTATAGAACTGACAGTGTAGAATGTTATCAAACTGACAGAGTAGAATGTTATAGAACTGACAGTGTAGAATGTTATCAAACTGACAGAGTAGGATGTTATAGAACTGACAGTGTTGAATGTTATAGAACTGACAGTTATAGAACTGACAGTAGAATGTTATAGAACTGACAGTGTAGAATGTTATAGAACTGACAGTGTAGAATGTTATCAAACTGACAGAGTAGAATGTTATAGAACTGACAGTGTAGAATGTTATAGAACTGACAGAGTAGGATGTTATAGAACTGACAGAGTAGGAAGTTATAGAACTGACAGAGTAGGATGTTATAGAACTGACAGTGTTGAATGTTATCAAACTGACAGAGTAGGATGTTATAGAACTGACAGTGTAGAACTGAATGTTATAGAACTGACAGAGTAGAATGTTATAGAATAGAACTGACGAGTAGAATGTTATAGAACTGATGTTATAGAACTGACAGTGTTGAATGTTATAGAACTGACAGAGTAGAATGTTATAGAACTGACAGTGTAGAATGTTATAGAACTGACAGTAGAATGTTATGTAGAATGTTATCAAACTGACAGAGTAGAATGTTATAGAACTGACAGTGTAGAATGTTATCAAACTGACAGAGTAGAATGTTATAGAACTGACAGTGTAGAATGTTATCAAACTGACAGAGTAGAATGTTATAGAACTGACAGTGTAGAATGTTATCAAACTGACAGAGTAGAATGTTATAGAACTGACAGTGTAGAATGTTATCAAACTGACAGAGTAGAATGTTATAGAACTGACAGTGTAGAATGTTATCAAACTGACAGAGTAGAATGTTATAGAACTGACAGTGTAGAATGTTATCAAACTGACAGAGTAGAATGTTATAGAACTGACAGTGTAGAATGTTATAAACTGACAGAGTAGAATGTTATAGACCTGACAGTGTAGAATGTTATCAGAACTGACAGAGTAGATGTTATAGAACTGACAGTGTTGAATGTTATAGAACTGACAGTGTAGAATGTTATAGAACTGACAGTGTTGAATGTTATAGAACTGACAGTGTAGAATGTTATAGAACTGACAGTGTAGAATGTTATCAAACTGACAGAGTAGAATGTTATAGAACTGACAGTGTAGAATGTTATAGAACTGACAGAGTAGGATGTTATAGAACTGAATGTTATAGAACTGACAGAGTAGGATGTTATAGAACTGACAGTGTAGAATGTTATCAAACTGACAGAGTAGAATGTTATAGAACTGACAGTGTAGAATGTTATCAAACTGACAGTAGAATGTTATCAAACTGACAGAGTAGGATGTTATAGAACTGACAGAATGTTATAGAACTGACAGTGTAGAATGTTATAGAACTGACAGTGTAGAATGTTATCAAACTGACAGAGTAGGATGTTATAGTAGTGAGAATGTTATAGAACTGACAGTGTAGAATTTTATAGAACTGACAGTGTAGAATGTTATCAAACTGACAGAGTAGAATGTTATAGAACTGACAGTGTAGAATGTTATAGAACTGACAGTGTAGAATGTTATAGAACTGACAGTGTAGAATGTTATAGAACTGACAGAGTAGGATGTTATAGAACTGACAGTTATAGTGACAGAGAGGATGTTATAGAAACAGTGTTGAATATTATCAAACTGACAGAGTAGAATGTTATAGAACTGACAGTGTTGAATGTTATAGAACTGACAGTGTAGAATGTTATAGAACTGACAGTGTAGAATACTATAGAACTGAGAGTGGAATGTTATAGAACTGACAGAGTGGAATGTTATGGAACTGACAGTGTAGAATGTTATAGAACTGACAGTGTAGAATGTTATAGAACTGACAGAGTAGAATGCTATAGAAACAGTAGAATGTTACAGAACTGACAGAATAGAACGTTACAGAACTGACAGAGTAGAACATTATAGAACTGACAAAGAAGAATGTTATCAAACTGACCAAGTTGAATGTTATAGAACTGACCGAGTAGAATGTTATAGAACTGACCAAGTAGAATGTTATAGAACTGACAGTGTAGAATGTTATAGAACTGAGAGTAGAACGTTATAGAACTGACAGTGTTGAATGTTATAGATCTGACAGTGTAGAATGTTATAGAACTGACCGAGTAGAATGTTATAGAACTGACCGAGTAGAATGTTGTAGAACTGACAGTGTTGAATGTTATAGAACTGACCGAGTAGAATGTTGTAGAACTGACAGTGTTGAATGTTATAGAACTGACAGAGTGCAATGTTATAGAACTGACAGTGTAGAATGTTATCAAACTGACAGAGTAGAATGTTATAGACCTGACAGTGTAGAATGTTATCAAACTGACAGAGTAGAATGTTATAGAACTGACAGTGTAGAATGTTATCAAACTGACAGAGTAGAATGTTATAGAACTGACAGTGTAGAATGTTATAGAACTGAGAGTAGATGTTATAGAAGAAGAATGTTATCAAACTGACAGAGTAGGAATGTTATAGAACTGACAGTGTAGAATGTTATCAAACTGACAGAGTAGAATGTTATAGACCTGACAGTGTAGAATGTTATCAAACTGACAGAGTAGAATGTTATAGAACTGACAGTGTAGAATGTTATCAAACTGACAGAGTAGAATGTTATAGAACTGACAGTGTAGAATGTTATCAAACTGACAGAGTAGAATGTTATAGACCTGACAGTGTAGAATGTTATCAAACTGACAGAGTAGGATGTTATAGAACTGACAGTGTTGAATGTTATAGAACTGACAGTGTAGAATGTTATAGAACTGACAGTGTAGAATGTTATAGAACTGACAGTGTAGAATGTTATAGAACTGACAGTGTAGAATGTTATAGAACTGACAGAGTAGGATGTTATAGAACTGACAGTGTAGAATGTTATAGAACTGACAGTAGTTGAATGTTATAGAACTGACAGTGTAGAATGTTATATGTTATAGAACTGACAGTGTAGAATGTTATAGAACTGACAGAGTAGAATGTTATAGAACTGACAGTGTAGAATGTTATAGAACTGACAGAACTGACAGTGTTGAATGTTATAGAACTGACAGTGTAGAATGTTATAGAACTGACAGTGTAGAATGTTATAGAACTGACAGAGTAGAATGTTATAGAACTGACAGAGTAGGATGTTATAGAACTGACAGTGAAAATGTTATAGAACTGACAGTGTAGAATGTTATAGAACTGACAGAATGTACTGAATGTTATAAAACTGATGTTATAGAGTAGAATGTTATAGAACTGACAGTGTAGAACTGACAGTGTAGAATGTTATAGAACTGACAGTGTAGAATGTTATAGAACTGACAGTGTAGAATGTTATCAAACTGACAGAGTAGGATGTTATAGAACTGACAGTGTAGAATGTTATAGAACTGACAGAGTAGAATGTTATAGAACTGACAGTGTTGAATGTTATAGAACTGACAGTGTAGAATGTTATAGACCTGACAGTGTTGAATGTTATAGAACTGACAGTGTAGAATGTTATAGACCTGACAGTGTAGAATGTTATAGAACTGACAGAGTAGGATGTTATAGAACTGAGAGTAGAACGCTATAGAACTGACAGTGCTGAATGTTATAGAACTGACAGTGTAGAATGTTATAGAACTGACAGTGTAGAATGTTATCAAACTGACAGAGTAGGATGTTATAGAACTGACAGAGTAGGATGTTATAGAACTGACAGTGTTGAATGTTATAGAACTGACAGTGTAGAATGTTATAGAACTGACAGTGTGGAATGTTATAGAACTGAGAGTGTAGAATGTTATCAAACTGACAGAGTAGGATGTTATAGAACTGACAGAGTAGGATGTTATAGAACTGACAGTGTAGAATGTTATAGAACTGACAGTGTAGAATGTTATAGAACTGACAGTGTAGAATGTTATAGAACTGAGTAGGAATGTTATAGAACTGACAGTGTAGAATGTTATAGAACTGACAGTGTAGGAATGTTATAGAACTGACAGTGTAGAATGTTATCAAACTGACAGTAGGATGTTATAGAACTGACAGTGTAGAATGTTATCAAACTGACAGTAGGATGTTATAGAACTGACAGTGTAGAATGTTATAGAATGTTATAGAACTGACAGTGTAGAATGTTATCAAACTGACAGAGTAGGATGTTATAGAACTGACAGTGTAGAATGTTATAGAACTGACAGTGTTGAATGTTATAGAACTGACAGTGTAGAATGTTATAGAACTGACAGTGTGGAATGTTATAGAACTGACAGAATGTTATCAAACTAGAATGTTATAGAACTGACAGTGTAGAAATGTTATATAGAACTGACAGTGTAGAATGTTATAGAACTGACAGTGTAGAATGTTATAAACTGACAGAGTAGGATGTTATAGAACTGACAGTGTAGAATGTTATAGAACTGAGAGTAGAATGTTATAGAACTGACAGAATGTTATAGAACTGAATGTTATAGAACTGACAGTGTAGAATGTTATCAAACTGACAGAGTAGATGTTATAGAACTGACAGAGTAGGATGTTATAGAACTGACAGTGTTGAATGTTATAGAACTGACAGTGTAGAATGTTATAGAACTGACAGTGTGGAATGTTATAGAACTGAGAGTGTAGAATGTTATAGAACTGACAGTGTAGAATGTTATAGAACTGACAGAGTAGAATGTTATAGAACTGACAGTGTAGAATGTTATAGAACTGACAGTGTAGAATGTTATAGAACTGACAGTGTAGAATGTTATAGAACTGACAGTGTTGAATGTTATAGAACTGACAGTGTAGAATGTTATAGAACTGACAGTGTAGAATGTTATCAAACTGACAGAGTAGAATGTTATAGAACTGACAGTGTAGAATGTTATAGAACTGACAGTGTAGAATGTTATCAAACTGACAGAGTAGGATGTTATAGAACTGACAGTGTTGAATGTTATAGAACTGACAGTGTAGAATGTTATAGAACTGACAGTGTAGAATGTTATAGAACTGACAGTGTAGAATGTTATAGAACTGACAGTGTAGAATGTTATCAAACTGACAGAGTAGGATGTTATAGAACTGACAGTGTAGAATGTTATAGAACTGACAGTGTAGAATGTTATAGAACTGTAGAATGTTATAGAACTGACAGTGTAGAATGTTATAGAACTGACAGAGTAGGAAGTTATAGAACTGACAGAGTAGGATGTTATAGAACTGACAGTGTTGAATATTATCAAACTGACAGAGTAGAATGTTATAGAACTGACAGTGTTGAATGTTATAGAACTGACAGTGTAGAATGTTATAGAACTGACAGTGTAGAATGTTATAGAACTGTTATAGAACTGACAGAGTGGAATGTTATGGAACTGACAGTGTAGAATGTTATAGAACTGACAGTGTAGAATGTTATAGAACTGACAGAGTAGAATGCTATAGAACTGGCACAGTAGAATGTTACAGAACTGACAGAATAGAACGTTACAGAACTGACAGAGTAGAACATTATAGAACTGACAAGAAGAATGTTATCAAACTGACCAAGTTGAAGAGTAGAATGTTATAGAAACAAGTAGAATGTTATAGAACTGACAGTGTAGAATGTTATAGAACTGACGTTATAGAACTGACAGTGTTGAATGTTATAGATCTGACAGTGTAGAATGTTATAGAACTGACAGAGTAGAATGTTATAGAACTAGTAGAATGTTATAGAACTGACAGTGTTGAATGTTATAGAACTGACCGAGTAGAATAGAACTGACAGTGTTGAATGTTATAGAACTAGTGCAGAATGTTATAGAACTGACAGTGTAGAATGTTATCAAACTGACAGAGTAGAATGTTATAGACCTGACAGTGTAGAATGTTATCAAACTGACAGAGTAGAATGTTATAGAACTGACAGTGTAGAATGTTATCAAACTGACAGAGTAGAATGTTATAGAACTGACAGTGTAGAATGTTATAGAACTGAGAGTAGAATGTTATAGAACTGACAGTGTAGAATGTTATCAAACTGACAGAGTAGAATGTTATAGAACTGACAGTGTAGAATGTTATCAAACTGACAGAGTAGAATGTTATAGAACTGACAGTGTAGAATGTTATCAAACTGACAGAGTAGAATGTTATAGAACTGACATAGAATGTTATCAAACTGACAGAGTAGAATGTTATAGAACTGACAGAATGTTATCAAACTGACAGAGTAGAATGTTATAGAACTGACAGTGTAGAATGTTATAAAACTGACAGTGTAGAATGTTATAGAACAGTGTAGAATGTTATAGAACTGACAGTGTTAGAATGTTATAGAACTGACAGTGTAGAATGTTATAGAACTGACAGTGTAGAATGTTATCAAACTGACAGAGTAGATGTTATAGAACTGACAGTGTAGAATGTTATAGAACTATAGAATGTTATAGAACTGACAGTGTAGAATGTTATCAAACTGACAGAGTAGAATGTTATAGAACTGACAGTGTAGAATGTTATAGAACTGACAGAGTAGGATGTTATAGAACTGACTGAATGTTATAGAACTGAATGTTATAGAACTGACAGTGTTAGAATGTTATAGAACTGACAGTGTAGAATGTTATAGAACTGACAGAATGTAGAGGATGTTATAGAACTGACAGTGTAGAGGATGTTATAGAACTGACAGTGTAGAATGTTATAGAACTGACAGTGTAGAATGTTATAGAACTGACAGAATGTTATAGAATGTTATCAAACTGACAGAGTAGGATGTTATAGAACTGACA
The DNA here is from genome assembly GCF_034236695.1 of Oncorhynchus nerka. Taxonomy (NCBI): domain Eukaryota; kingdom Metazoa; phylum Chordata; class Actinopteri; order Salmoniformes; family Salmonidae; genus Oncorhynchus; species Oncorhynchus nerka. Next base: position 89,926,242 of record NC_088408.1, read on the forward strand.
GTGTAGGATGTTATAGAACTGAGAAGTGTGTTATAGAACTGACAGTGTAGAATGTTATCAAACTGACAGAGTAGAATGTTATAGAACTGACAGTGTAGAATGTTATCAAACTGACAGAGTAGATGTTATAGAACTGACAGTGTAGAATGTTATAGACAGTAGAATGTTATAGAACTGACAGTGTAGAATGTTATAGAACTGACAGTGTAGAATGTTATCAAACTGACAGTGTAGAATGTTATAGAACTGACAGTGTAGAATGTTATAGAACTGACAGTGTAGAATGTTATAGAACTGACAGAGTAGAATGTTATAGAACTGACAGTGAATGTTATATAGAACTGACAGTGCTGAATGTTATAGAACTGACAGTGTAGAATGTTATAGAACTGACAGTGTAGAATGTTATCAAACTGACAGAGTAGGATGTTATAGAACTGACAGAGTAGGATGTTATAGAACTGACAGTGTTGAATGTTATAGAACTGACAGTGTGTGAATGTTATAGAACTGACAGTGTGGAATGTTATAGAACTGAGAGTGTAGAATGTTATCAAACTGACAGAGTAGGATGTTATAGAACTGACAGAGTAGGATGTTATAGAACTGACAGTGTTGAATGTTATAGAACTGACAGTGTAGAATGTTATAGAACTGACAGTGTAGAATGTTATCAAACTGACAGTGTAGAATGTTATAGAACTGACAGTGTAGTAGAATGTTATAGAACTGACAGTGTAGAATGTTATAGAACTGACAGAATGTTATAGAACTGACAGTGTAGAATGTTATAGAACTGACAGTGTAGAATGTTATAGAACTGACAGAGTAGAATGTTATAGAACTGACAGTGTAGAATGTTATAGAACTGACAGTGTAGAATGTTATAGAACTGACAGTGTAGAATGTTATCAAACTGACAGAGTAGAATGTTATAGAACTGACAGTGTAGAATGTTATAGAACTGACAGAAATGTTATAGAACTGACAGTGTAGAATGTTATAGAACTTAGAATGTTATAGAACTGACAGTGTAGAATGTTATCAAACTGACAGAGTAGGATGTTATAGAACTGACAGAGTAGATGTTATAGAACTGAAGTGTAGAATGTTATAGAACTGACAGTGTAGAATGTTATAGAACTGACAGTGTAGAATGTTATAGAACTGACAGTGTAGAATGTTATAGAACTGACAGTGTAGAATGTTATAGAACTGACAGAGTAGGATGTTATAGAACTGACAGTGTTGAATGTTATAGAACTGACAGTGTAGAATGTTATAGAACTGACAGTGTAGAATGTTATCAAACTGACAGAGTAGAATGTTATAGAACTGACAGTGTAGAATGTTATAGAACTAGTAGAATGTTATAGAACTGACAGTGTAGAATGTTATAGAACTGACAGTGTAGAATGTTATAGAACTGACAGTGTAGAATGTTATCAAACTGACAGAGTAGGATGTTATAGAACTGACAGTGTTGAATGTTATAGAACTGACAGTGTAGAATGTTATAGAACTGACAGAATGTTATAGAATGTGTAGAATGTTATAGAACTGACAGTGTAGAATGTTATAGAACTGTAGAATGTTATAGAACTGACAGTGTAGAATGTTATCAAACTGACAGAGTAGAATGTTATAGAACTGACAGTGTAGAATGTTATCAAACTGACAGAGTAGAATGTTAGTGTAGAATGTTATCAAACTGACAGAGTAGGATGTTATAGAACTGACAGTGTTGAATGTTATAGAACTGACAGTGTAGAATGTTATAGAACTGACAGTGTAGAATGTTATAGAACTGACAGTGTAGAATGTTATAGAACTGACAGTGTAGAATGTTATCAAACTGACAGAGTAGAATGTTATAGAACTGACAGTGTAGAATGTTATCAGAACTGACAGTGTTGAATGTTATAGAACTGACAGTGTAGAATGTTATAGAACTGACAGAGTAGAATGTTATGAACTGACAGTGTAGAATGTTATCAAACTGACAGAACTGACAGTAGAATGTTATAGAACTGACAGTGTAGAATGTTATAGAACTGACAGTGTAGAATGTTATAGAACTGACAGTGTAGAATGTTATAGAACTGACAGTGTAGAATGTTATAGAACTGACAGTGTAGAATGTTATCAAACTGACAGAGTAGAATGTTATAGAACTGACAGTGTAGAATGTTATAGAACTGACAGTGTAGAATGTTATAGAACTGACAGTGTAGAATGTTATAGAACTGACAGTGTAGAATGTTATAGAACTGACAGTGTAGAATGTTATCAAACTGACAGAGTAGATGTTATAGAACTGACAGTGTAGGATGTTATAGAACTGACAGTGTTGAATGTAGAAGAATGTTATAGAACTGACAGTGTAGAATGTTATCAAACTGACAGAGTAGGATGTTATAGAACTGACAGTGTAGAATGTTATAGAACTGACAGTGTAGAATGTTATAGAACTGACAGTGTAGAATGTTATCAAACTGACAGAGTAGAATGTTATAGAACTGACAGTGTAGAATGTTATCAAACTGACAGAGTAGGATGTTATAGAACTGACAGTGTAGAATGTTATAGAACTGAGAGTAGAACGTTATAGAACTGACAGTGTTGAATGTTATAGAACTGACAGTGTAGAATGTTATAGAACTGACAGAACTGACAGTGTTGAATGTTATAGAACTGACAGTTATAGTAGAATGTTATAGAACTGACAGTGTAGAATGTTATAGAACTGACAGTGTAGAATGTTATAGAACTGACAGTGTAGAATGTTATAGAACTGACAGATGTTATAGAATGTTATAGAACTGACAGTGTGAATGTTATAGAACTGACAGTGTAGAATGTTATAGAACTGACAGTGTAGAATGTTATCAAACTGACAGAGTAGAGGATGTTATAGAACTGACAGTGTAGAATGTTATAGAACTGACAGTGTTGAATGTTATAGAACTGACAGTGTAGAATGTTATAGAACTGACAGTGTGGAATGTTATAGAACTGACAGTGTAGAATGTTATCAAACTGACAGAGTATGATGTTATAGAACTGACAGAGTAGGATGTTATAGAACTGACAGTGTTGAATGTTATAGAACTGACAGTGTAGAATGTTATAGAACTGACAGTGTAGAATGTTATCAAACTGACAGAGTAGGATGTTATAGAACTGACAGTGTAGAATGTTATAGAACTGACAGAGTAGAATGTTATAGAACTGACAGTGTAGAATGTTATAGAACTGACAGTGTAGAATGTTATAGAACTGACAGTGTAGAATGTTATCAAACTGACAGAGTAGGATGTTATAGAACTGACAGTGTAGAATGTTATAGAACTGACAGTGTAGAATGTTATCAAACTGACAGAGTAGAATGTTATAGAACTGACAGTGTAGAATGTTATCAAACTGACAGAGTAGGATGTTATAGAACTGACAGTGTAGAATGTTATAGAACTAGTAGAATGTTATAGAACTGACAGTGTAGAATGTTATAAACTGACAGAGTAGAATGTTATAGAACTGACAGTGTAGAATGTTATAGAACTGACAGTGTAGAATGTTATAGAACTGACAGAGTAGGATGTTATAGAACTGACAGTGTAGAATGTTATCAAACTGACAGAGTAGAATGTTATCAAACTGACAGAGTAGGATGTTATAGAACTGACAGTGTTGAATGTTATAGAACTGACAGTGTAGAATTTTATAGAACTGACAGTGTAGAATGTTATCAAACTGACAGAGTAGAATGTTATAGAACTGACAGTGTAGAATGTTATAGAACTGACAGTGTAGAATGTTATAGAACTGACAGTGTAGAATGTTATCAAACTGACAGAGTAGGATGTTATAGAACTGACAGAGTAGGATGTTATAGAACTGACAGTGTTGAATGTTATAGAACTGACAGTGTAGAATGTTATAGAACTGACAGTGTAGAATGTTATAGAACTGACAGTGTAGAATGTTATAGAACTGACAGAGTAGAATGTTATAGAACTGACAGTGTTGAATGTTATAGAACTGACAGTGTAGAATGTTATAGAACTGACAGTGTAGAATGTTATCAAACTGACAGAGTAGATGTTATAGAAACTGACAGTGTAGAATGTTATAGAACTGACAGAGTAGAATGTTATAGAACTGACAGTGTAGAATGTTATAGAACTGACAGAGTAGAATGTTTATAGAACTGACAGTGTAGAATGTTATAGAACTGACAGTGTAGAATGTTATCAAACTGACAGTGTAGAATGTTATAGAACTGACAGTGTAGAATGTTATAGAACTGACAGTGTAGTGTTGAATGTTATAGAACTGACAGTGTAGAATGTTATAGAACTGACAGTGTAGAATGTTATAGAACTGACAGAATGTTATAGAACTGATGTTATAGAACTGACAGTGTAGAATGTTATAGAACTGACAGAGTAGAATGTTATAGAACTGACAGTGTTGAATGTTATAGAACTGACAGTGTAGAATGTTATAGAACTGACAGTGTAGAATGTTATCAAACTGACAGAGTAGGATGTTATAGAACTGACAGAGTATGATGGTATAGAACTGACAGTGTTGAATGTTATAGAACTGACAGTGTAGAATGTTATAGAACTGACAGTGTGGAATGTTATAGAACTGACAGTGTAGAATGTTATCAAACTGACAGAGTAGAATGTTATAGAACTGACAGTGTAGAATGTTATAGAACTGACAGTGTAGAATGTTATAGAACTGACAGTGTAGAATGTTATAGAACTGACAGTGTAGAATGTTATAGAACTGACAGTGTAGAATGTTATAGAACTGACAGTGTAGAATGTTATAGAACTGACAGTGTAGAATGTTATCAAACTGACAGAGTAGAATGTTATAGAACTGACAGTGTAGAATGTTATCAAACTGACAGAGTAGAATGTTATAGAACTGACAGTGTAGAATGTTATCAAACTGACAGAGTAGGATGTTATAGAACTGACAGTGTAGAATGTTTAGACGTTATAGAACTGACAGTGTTGAATGTTATAGAACTGACAGTGTAGAATGTTATAGAACTGACAGTGTAGAATGTTATAGAACTATGTTATAGAACTGACAGTGTTGAATGTTATAGAACTGACAGTGTAGAATGTTATAGAACTGACAGTGTAGAATGTTATAGAACTGACAGAGTAGAATGTTATAGAACTGACAGTGTAGAATGTTATAGAACTGACAGAGTAGAATGTTATAGAACTGACAGTGTAGAATGTTATCAAACTGACAGAGTAGAATGTTATAGAACTGACAGTGTAGAATGTTATAGAACTGACAGTGTAGAATGTTATCAAACTGACAGAGTAGGATGTTATAGAACTGACAGTGTAGAATGTTATCAAACTGACAGAGTAGAATGTTATAGAACTGACAGTGTAGAATGTTATCAAACTGACAGAGTAGAATGTTATAGAACTGACAGTGTAGAATGTTATCAAACTGACAGAGTAGAATGTTATAGAACTGACAGTGTAGAATGTTATCAAACTGACAGAGTAGAATGTTATAGACCTGACAGTGTAGAATGTTATCAAACTGACAGAGTAGGATGTTATAGAACTGACAGTGTTGAATGTTATAGAACTGACAGTGTAGAATGTTATAGAACTGACAGTGTTGAATGTTATAGAACTGACAGTGTAGAATGTTATAGAACTGACAGTGTAGAATGTTATCAAACTGACAGAGTAGAATGTTATAGAACTGACAGTGTAGAATGTTATAGAACTGACAGAGTAGGATGTTATAGAACTGACAGAGTAGGATGTTATAGAACTGACAGTGTTGAATGTTATCAAACTGACAGAGTAGGATGTTATAGAACTGACAGAGTAGGATGTTATAGAACTGACAGTGTTGAATGTTATCAAACTGACAGAGTAGGATGTTATAGAACTGACAGTGTAGAATGTTATCAAACTGACAGAGTAGGATGTTATAGAACTGAACAGTGTTATAGAACTGACAGTGTAGAATGTTATAGAACTGACAGTGTAGAATGTTATAGAACTGACAGTGTAGAATGTTATCAAAATGTTATAGAACTGACAGTGTAGAATGTTATAGAACTGACAGTGTAGAATGTTATAGAACTGACAGTGTAGAATGTTATCAAACTGACAGAGTAGGATGTTATAGAACTGACAGTGTAGAATGTTATCAAACTGACAGAGTAGAATGTTATAGAACTGACAGTGTAGAATGTTATCAAACTGACAGAGTAGGATGTTATAGAACTGACAGTGTAGAATGTTATAGAACTGAGAGTAGAACGTTATAGAACTGACAGTGTTGAATGTTATAGAACTGACAGTGTAGAATGTTATAGAACTGACAGTGTAGAATGTTATAGACCTGACAGTGTTGAATGTTATAGAACTGACAGTGTAGAATGTTATAGAACTGACAGTGTAGAATGTTATAGAACTGACAGTGTAGAATGTTATAGAACTGACAGAGTAGGATGTTATAGAACTGACAGTGTAGAATGTTATAGAACTGACAGAGTAGGATGTTATAGAACTGACAGTGTAGAATGTTATAGAACTGACAGAGTAGAATGTTATAGAACTGACAGTGTAGAATGTTATAGAACTGACAGAGTAGAATGTTATAGAACTGACAGAGTGATGTTATAGAACTGACAGTGTAGAATGTTATAGAACTGACAGTGTAGAATGTTATCAAACTGACAGAGTAGGATGTTATAGAACTGACAGTGTAGAATGTTATCAAACTGACAGAGTAGAATGTTATAGAACTGACAGTGTAGAATGTTATAGAACTGACAGAGTAGAATGTTATAGAACTGACAGTGTAGAATGTTATAGAACTGACAGTGTAGAATGTTATAGAACTGACAGAATGTTATAGAACTGACAGTGTGAATGTTATAGAACTGACAGTGTAGAATGTTATAGAACTGACAGTGTAGAATGTTATAGACCTGACAGTGTAGAATGTTATAGAACTGACAGAGTAGGATGTTATAGAACTCACAGTGTAGAATGTTATAGAACTGAGAGTAGAATGTTATAGAACTGACAGTGTAGAATGTTATCAAACTGACAGAGTAGGATGTTATAGAACTGACAGTAGAACTGACAGAATGTTATCAAACTGACAGAGTAGGATGTTATAGAACTGACAGTGTAGAATGTTATCAAACTGACAGAGTAGAATGTTATCAAACTGACAGAGTAGGATGTTATAGAACTGACAGTGTTGAATGTTATAGAACTGACAGTGTAGAATTTTATAGAACTGACAGTGTAGAATGTTATCAAACTGACAGAGTAGAATGTTATAGAACTGACAGTGTAGAATGTTATCAAACTGACAGAGTAGGATGTTATAGAACTGACAGTGTAGAATGTTATAGAACTGACAGTGTAGAATGTTATAGAACTGACAGTGTAGAATGTTATAGAACTGACAGTGTAGAATGTTAAAACTGACAGAATGTTATAGAACTGACAGAGTAGAATGTTATAGAACTGACAGTGTAGAATGTTATAGAACTGACAGATGTAGAATGTTATAGAACTGACAGTGTAGAATGTTATAAACTAGAATAGAACTGACAGTGTGAATGTTATCAAACTGACAGAGTAGGATGTTATAGAACTGACAGTGTAGAATGTTATCAAACTGACAGAGTAGAATGTTATAGAACTGACAGTGTAGAATGTTATCAAACTGACAGAGTAGAATGTTATAGAACTGACAGTGTAGAATGTTATCAAACTGACAGAGTAGAATGTTATAGAACTGACAGTGTAGAATGTTATCAAACTGACAGAGTAGAATGTTATAGAACTGACAGTGTAGAATGTTATCAAACTGACAGAGTAGAATGTTATAGAACTGACAGTGTAGAATGTTATCAAACTGACAGAGTAGAATGTTATAGAACTGACAGTGTAGAATGTTATAGAACTGACAGTGTAGAATGTTATCAAACTGACAGAGTAGGATGTTATAGAACTGACAGTGTAGAATGTTATAGAACTGACAGTGTAGAATGTTATCAAACTGACAGAGTAGGATGTTATAGAACTGACAGTGTAGAATGTTATAGAACTGACAGAGTAGGATGTTATAGAACTCAGAGTAGGAATGTTATAGAACTGACAGTGTAGAATGTTATAGAACTGAAGTACTGAATGTTATTAGTAATGTTATAGAACTGAAAGAGTAGAATGTTAAAGAACTGACAAAGTAGAATGTTATACAACTCAATGAACGTTAGAAAACTTACTGAATGTTGAAATGTTATACAATTTACTGAATGTTAGGTTATATAACTTACTGAATGTTAGAAGGTTATAGAACTGACCGAGTAGAATGTTATCTAGAACTTACTTAGTGTTAGAATATTATAGAACTTACTGAACATTGGTAGATCAACACAGGACAAGACCCAAATGCAGACACAGGAGGCAGGTGGTTAGAGTCTCTGATATTTATTAATAGACAAGGGGCAGGTCAAGGACAGGCAGAAGTTTGTAAACCAGGTCAGAGTCAGATGGGTGCAGGACAGCAGGCAGGCTAGAGGTCAGGGCAGGCAAATTGGTATGGCAGGTGGGCTCAGGGCAGACAGAAAAGGTCGGAACCGGGAGGACTAGACAAACAGGAGTATGGAAAAACATGCTGGTAGGCCTGACAAGACGAACTGGCAACAGACAAACAGAAACCACCGGTATAAATACACAGGGGATAATGGGAACAAATGGGAGACACCTGGTGGGGGGTGGAGACAAGCACGAGACAGGTGAAACAGATCAGGGTGTGACAGTAATACAGAACCCAAACCGGCTGCGCACGTGCGCCATCGTGCATTAATTCATTTTGTCCTCCTACACCAAACGCGATCACAACACGCAGGTTAAATTATCAAAACAAACTCTGAACCAATTACATTAATTTGGGGACAGGTTGAAAAGCATTAAACATGTATGGCAATTTAGCTAGTTAGCTTGCTGTTGCTAGCTAATTTGTCCTGGGATATAAACATTGAGTTGTTATTTTACCTGAAATGCACAAGGTCCTCTACTCCGACAATTAATCCACACATAAAATGGCCAACCGAATCGTTTCTAGTCATCTCTCCTCTTTCCAGGCTTTTTCATCTTTGAACTTATATGGTGATTGGCATCTAAACTTTCATAGTATTACCACAACGACCGGCAAAACAGTTCGTCTTTCAATCACCCACGTGGGTATAACCAATGAGGAGATGGCACATGGGTACCTGCTTCTATAAACCAATGAGGAGATGGGAGAGGCAGGACTTTCAGCACGATCTGCGTCAGAAATAGAAAGGAGTTCTATTTTAGCCCTTGGCATCGCAGACGCTCGTTGGCGCGTGCGAGCAGTGTGGGTGCAATAATTGAATAACATGGATGGCGACGTGTCCGGTCTGGTCAGCATGTTAGAACGTTATAGAACTTACTGAATGTTAGAATGTTATAAAACTTATTGAATATTAAAACGTTATAGAACTTACTGAATGTTAGAATGTTGTAGAACTTACTGAATGTTAGAATGTTGTCGAACTTACTGAAAATGTTAGAATGTTGTAGAACTTACTGAATGTTAGAATGTTGTAGAACTTACTGAATGTTAGAATGTTGTAGAACTTACTGAATGTTAGAATGTTGTAGAACTTACTGAATGTTAGAATGTTATAAAACTTATTGAATATTAAAACGTTATAGAACTTACTGAATGTTAGAATGTTGTAGAACTTACTGAATGTTATAATGCTATAGAACTTACTATCAGAGTAGAAACAGAGCCATGAAGTTACATGTAAATACATGGCCCTGAGTAGAACTTACTGTCGTGTAACTTGCAGATGGTGGAGGTTCTCAGCCTAGAATTGCAACATCTGTCGCACAGTTGCTCTCCCTCAACATGCCCTATGAGACAGAAAGGAATGAGAAGGCATATTGGCATGTTGTCAGTGGCTTTGAGAATGACATGCGCAATCTAACTTTCAACCACAATGTTTTTGTACTAGTAAGTGTGCAGATAGTGTTCTAAGTCTTTTCTTGTAATCAGCCAGTTAAAATACCATCCTTTAGTTGAAATTAGACAATGATTTTTTTCTACGTACTGAAACATTCCTGTTTAAATTGTTGTGGTTTTGGACTGAGTTGTGATTCCATCCAAAGTGAAATATTGTTTAGAGAAATATGAAAATATTTGTTCTCTCTTTATTCAGATGATCAAAGCTTCTTGTGCAAATTGTCAGCAACAGCATTAAGAAAAACAAAAGAACCATGCAGAATATCTTCTAGGTTTGGCAGTTTAAACGTTTGGGGGCGAATAAAATATGTGGGAACTACAACCACAAGTTGACTGCCTGTCTAAACAGAACTTGGATCTTGGCCCATATTACTCTTAGAAAAAAAGAATTCCAAAAGGGTTCTTCAGCTGTCATCATAGGATGACACTTTTTGGTTCTGATTAGAGCCCTTTTTGATTCCATGTAGAATATTCCGTGGAAATGGTTCTAACTGGACCCAAAAGGGTTAAACATGGAACCAAAAGAGTTCTACCTGGAACCAAAGAGGGTTATCCTATGGGGACAGCCAAATAACCGTTTTAGGTTCTAGATAGCACCTTTTCTAAGAGTGTTTATTGTACCAGGTCTATAGAAACAGCAACTAGGCCTTAAAAACTAGAGCTGCAGTGAGTCAGCCAGGCTAACAGCCCTATAACCTGGATGTCTTATTCAGTAGCCTGCATTACCATGGTAACAGGAACAGATTGCATCCACATCTGGTAGCCATTTCAGCAAAAAAAGTGGAAGAAATACATTTATGGGTGAGGGAAAAAAATACAAATATTTTTGCAATACAAAGCAGAAATGAAACTGGAGTAAGGTTACACTTGAAAGGAGTTGAAAATATAAATGTTTCTGGCGGCTAGAATGCATGTAGAACATGTTTTATATCTCCCCATAAGTTATCGGTATTAGAGTGAGCTCCACTGTTTGACATGTACTACTTGTAGGCTGACATATTGGACAAAGCAGAGTATTTCAACATTGAGGGGGCAGTACAGGTTAAGATATACACAAGGCCTCTAACCTAAGGGGATACAAAGAAAGTCACACTTCTAGAAAAAAAAGGCTTTGTCCCCATAGGAGAACCATTTTTGGTTCCCGGTAGACACCTTTGGTGTTGAAAAAGGTTCTACACCAGGTACGAACAATCCCTCCATCAGTGCTCAGACTGTCCACAATAGGCTGAGAGAGGCTGGACTGAGGGCTTGTAGGCCTGGTGTAAGACAGGTCCTCACCAGACATCACCGGCAACAACGTTGCCTATGGGCACAAACCCACCGTCGCTGGACCAGACAGGACTGGCAAAAAGTGTTCTTCACTGATGAGTCGCGGTTTAGTCTCACCAGGGGTGATGCTCGGATTTGCGTTTATCGTCGAAGGAATGAGCGTTATACCGAGGATTGTACTTTGGAGCACGAATTGATTTGGAGGTGGAGGGTCCGTCATGGTCTGGGGCGGTGTGTCACAGCGTCATCGGACTGAGCTGGTGTCATTGCAGGCAATCTCAACACTGTGCGTTACAGGGAAGACATCCTCCTCCCTCATGTGGTACCCTTCCTGCACGCTCATCCTGACATGACCCTCCAGCATGACAATGCCACCAGCCATTCTGCTCGTTCTGTGCATCCTGCAAGACAGGAATGTCAGTGTTCTGCCATGGCCAGCGAAGAGCCCGGATCTCAATCCCATTGAGCACGACTGGGACCTGTTGGATCGGAGGGTGAGGGCTAGGGCCATTCCCCCCAGAAATGTCTGGGAACTTGCAGGTGCCTTGGTGGAAGAGTGGGGTAACATCTCACAGCAAGAACTGGCAAATCTGGTGCAGTCCATGAGGAGGAAATGCATTGCAGTAATTAATGCAGCTGGTGGCCACACAAGATTCTGACTGTTACTTTTGATTTTGACCCCGCCCCCTTTGTTCAGGGACAATTGTTTAAATTTCTGTGTAACTTGTTCAGTTTATGTCTCAGTTGTTGAATCTTGTTATGTTCATACAAATATTTAATGTTAAGTTTTCTGAAAATAAACGCAGTTGACAGTGAGAGGACGTTTCTTTTTTTGTAGAGTTTGTGAGATTACCTTTACTGGAAGTGGAACTGGCATTTCCCCTCACCCTAAACCACACACACAAACACATAAACACACACACAAACACACACACACACACACACACACTAACCACCCCATGCTGAGGTCAGTGTCTCACCATAAGGAAGTAGCACTGGGATCCCATGTGTGTTTATATATTTCCAGTGCCATCTACTCGCTTCGTGATTTATAATTGTATAATATTGCCCAAAACTCCTTTACAATGGCACCACACTTAAATAAATAATTCTGACATTCTGTAGCCATTGTTGGTTGACTACAACCAGATTGCATGACGTCCCAGATAGACATTTGTCAACACTTTACTTTCATTTTCTAAATCACTTATGTCTATTATGATGTAGCTATGCACCATATAAAGACATAAAGGGATTAGGAGTAAATAATTAGTGTTTAAAATAAGTCTGCAATAACGTAATTAAGCTACATGTGGGGTTTGAAGTGTCAGCAGACATTGAAGGGGGTGGCAGGTAGCCTAGTGGTTAGAGCGTTGGGCCAGTAACCGGAAGGTTGCTGGATTGAATAGATGATTGAATAGATTCTGCTCCTGAGAAAGGCAGTTAACCCACTGTTCCCTGGGCGCTGTGGATGTCAACTAAGGCAGCACCTCTCTGAATCAGAGGGGTTGGATTAAATGTGGAAGACACATTTCAGTTGAATACATTCAGTTGGACAGCTGTTGAGGTATCCCTCTTTCTCTGAATCATGAGTATTATTGCTTTTCTGCAAATAATAACTAAATGAAATCTGCTCTACTTAAACTACAAGGCATTTGTAGCATAGGCTAGCTCTTCTGAAACTACAACGCATTTAAAGCGTAGGCTAGTTCTACTGAATCTACAATTTATTGCATAGGCTAACAAAGTTGTGACATGCACAGAGACAGTAAACTCAGCACGCTATTAACATTCAACGACACCGCTTCTGTAACACAGACACTGAGCTGGCAATTATGCTTGTATGATTTGTTAGTTTATCATCTCATCTTGACGTAAACATGGCATTACAGATGAATGTGAATAATCTACAGTCCCTCTCCATCCAGAATGTTTTCTGGTGGAAAGAGAGGGGTGTGAAAACAGTTGTCTGGGACATTAAATTGCGTAAATGTATTTTTCCC